>NC_083576.1:74855383-75045383 GCF_027579695.1 Neoarius graeffei | reverse complement strand
CACAGGGCACCATGAGGGACACGGTCGTAAGCCTTCTCCAGGTCCACAAAACACATGTAGACCAGTTGGGCAAATTCCCATGCACCCTCCAGTACCCTTGCAAGGGTAAAGAGCTGGTCCAGTGTTCCACGACCAGGACAAAAACCACATTGTTCCTCCAGAATCTGAGGTTCAACTATCGACTGGACTCTCCTCTCCAGCACCCCAGCATAGGCTTTCCCAGGGAGGCTGAGAAGTGCGATCCCCCTATAGTTGGAACACACTCTCCGGTCCCCCTTTTTTAAAAAGGGGGACCACCACCCCAGTCTGCCAATCCAGAGGCACTGTTCCTGACCTCCACGCAATGTTGAAGAGGCGTGTCAGCCAAGACAGCCCAACAACATCCAATGCCTTCAGGAACTCAGGACGAATCTCATCCACCCTTGGAGCCCAGCCACCGAGGAGCTTTTTAACCACCTCGGCAATCTCAGCTCCTGTGATGGGTGAGTCCTCCCAAGCACCCTCAGACTCTGCATCCTCCTCGGACAACATGAAGGTGGGATTGAGGAGATCCTCAAAGTATTCCTTCCACCGTCGGATGATGTCCCCAGTTGAGGTCAACAGCACTCCATCCTCGCTGTAAACAGTAGGGACAGAGCACTCCTTCCCCTTCCTGGGCCACCAGACAGTTTTCTAGAATCTCTTTGAGGCCGACCAAAAGTCACTTTCCATGGCCTCACCGAACTCCTCCCACACCCGAATTTTTGCTTCAGTGACTGCCTGAGCCGCATTCCGCTTGGCCTGTCAATATGTCAGCTGCCTCTGGAGACCCACAGGCTAACCAAGCCCGATAGAACTCCTTCTTCAGCCTGATGGCTCCCCTCACCGCAGGTGTCCACCACCGGGTTCGGGGATTACCGCCATGACAGGTACCAACAACCTTGCAGCCACGATTCTGCACGGCCACCTCAACAATGGAGGTGCGGAACATGGTCCACTCGGACTCAATGTCCCCATCCTCCCCTGGTATGTAGTTGAAGCTCTGCTGGATGTAGCAGTTGAAGACCCGATGGATGGGAGCCTCTGCCAGATGTTCCCAGCATACCCTCACTACACGTTTGGGCCTATCAGGTCTGTCCGGCCTCCTCCCCTGCCATCTGATCCAGCTCGCCACCAGGTAGTGATCAGTTGACAGCTCTGCTCCTCTCTTCACCTGAGTGTCCAAGACATATGGTCATAGATCAGATGAAATGACTACAAAGTCAATCATCGATCTACGGCCTAGGTTGTCCTCGTGCCACGTGCACTTATGGGCACCCTTAAGCTTGAACATGGTGTTCGTTATGGCCAAACCATGCATGGCACAGAAGTCCAACAACTGAACACCGCTCTGGTTCAGATTGGGCAGGCTGTTCCTCCCAATCACCCCCCTCCAGGTCTCACGGTCATTGCCCACATGAGCGTTGAAGTCCCCCAGTAAAACAATGGAGTCCCCTCGTGGTGCACTGTCTGGCACCCCACTCAAGGACTCCAAGAAGGCCAGGTACTCTGAACTATCATTCGGCGCATAGGCGCAAATGACAGAGACAGTTCTCCGACCCGAAGGCACAGGGAAACGACCCTCTCATTCATTGGGGAGAACTCTGATGTTAGTGCACCAAACTGGGGGGCTACCAATAGCCCCACCCCTGCCCGGCACCGCTCACCCTTGGTGACTCCAGCATAGAAGAGAGTCCAACCCCTCTCCAGGAAGTTGGTTCCAGAGCCCAAGCTATGTGTTGAGGTGAGCTCAACTATATCTAGTCGGTACCGCTCAACCTCACACACAAGCTCAGGCTCCTTTCCCACCAGAGAGGTGACATTCCATGTCCCAAAAGCCAGTTTTGTCAGCCAGGGATCAGTACGCCAGGGCCTCCATCTTTGGCTGCCACCTGATCCACTGTGCATCGGACCCTTACGGCACCTCCTGCAGGTGGTGGGTCCACAGGAGAGTGGTTCCATGTTGCTCATTCGGGCTGGGCCCAGCCGGGCCCCACAGACATAGGCCCAGCCACCAGGTGTTCTCCAATGAGCCCCTCCCCCAGGCCTGGCTCCAGGGTGGGGCCCTGGTCCAGGCGAGGGTACTCGGATACCTGTTTTTCTTTTCATAAGGGTCATTCTGAACCACTCTTTGTCTGAACTCTCATCTAGGATCTGTTTGCCTTGGGAGACCCTACCAGGGGCAAATGCCCCAACAACATAGATCCTAGAATCCCTAAGGCACTCAAACCCCTCCACCACATTAAGGTGGTGATTCAAGGAGGGGTAAAAGGGGTGAAAGACTAAAAAGTAATAAAATATTTCTAGTACCCTCTTTGTGCTCTGTAGGCCTTTGTATTTCTCAAAAGTAGGGCCTACTAGTGTTTATATGAAAGAATATAAATGGTAATATTCACAACTTTCAAGGTGAACCTCAAAGAAACTGTGTGATCCACATCCAATAAACAACTCCAATTTAATTTAATTGAAATTGACACTCGCGTTTCTGACTTCATATCATTCCCAACCACTAAGACCTCAATATTTTTCGTCAAAACAGCTACAGCTATATTCTAAAATAGTTATTTATTCACAGGAATCAGTTTGATTTGAAAAATAAGTAGGTAAAGCTCTGAAAACTCACTTGAAAGTCTCCCATGAAGCATAACATCAAAACTAGCAGATGGAAAATTTTGCTGAATACTTCATCAGAAACCGTGAGAGTGAGAGAACATCCCTATAAAAGTTATCTGTTTGATATTGATGAGTAATCCAGTCGGAAACCGATCAGGAGAGAGAGAGAGAGAGAGAGAGAGAGAGAGAGAGCTTTCCCGTGACTCAAAAAGAAAAGCACCTGCAGTTTCCCAACGTCCCACGAGCAGAGTTTTTACTCTATTGTACCAACTTCAACCTGCCATTACTCCCAAAGTACTGAACAGATCTTAAAGAGAGAAATTTCTTCACAAAGCAGAGATTATAAGCTTTTTAATTATAGTATTCAGGATAGAAACTAGTCAAGAGTTAAGCAATGACAGATTTGGAAACTATGATGAGCTTCTGCATGCACAATTTTCACAGCACGGCCAGTAAGCGTCTGATATGCCTTGTGTTAAGTAAGAAATAAAAGACAATAGGGAGTGCTATGATAGGAAAATAATCAGTGATGGATGCATGCGAAAGACTGTTACAACCCCAAAGCATTTTTTAATTATTATTATTTTCAAATAACAGCACATCCTGAAGTCTTTTATTCCTCTTGTACCACAGCAATCTAACAATTAGATGTTTTAATTTATTACATAATCACACATCATACTTTAATGCAATTAAAATTACCTTGAATTAATGCTGTTGAATTTTCATGAAACAGGTTCCTGTTATCACTTGCATTATAGCATAATTAATGATTTAATAATACTCCTTCCTGAAGACTTTCCCTTGGTGGGAAAACTTACTTAGAGCTTTACCTCTGACTGTTTTAAAGCACTGTAACTGAACACTCCTTCTACAAATGTTGTATAAACATCTAACAAAAAACTTCACCATATCAATGACTTATTATTATTATTATTATTATTATTATTATTATTATTATTATTATTATTATGCTTACAGTGGCGCTTGAAAGTTTGTGAACTCTTTAGAATTTTCTATATTTCTGCATAAATATGACCTAAAACATCATCAGATTTTCACACAAGTCCTAAAAGTAGATAAAGAGAACCCAGTTAAACAAATGAGACAAAAATATTATACTTGGTCATTTATTTATTGATGAAAATGATCCAATATTACATATCTGTGAGTGGCAAAAGTATGTGAACCTTTGCTTTCAGTATCTGGTGTGACCCCCTTGTGCAGCAATAACTGCAACTAAACGTTTCCGGTAACTGTTGATCAGTCCTGCACACTGGCTTGGAGGAATTTTAGCCCATTCCTCCATACAGAACAGCTTCAACTCTGGGATGTTGGTGGGTTTCCTCACAAGAACTGCTCACTTCAGGTCTTTCCACAACATTTCGATTGGATTAAGGTCAGGACTTTGACTTGGCCATTCCAAAACATTACCTTTATTCTTCTTTAACCATTCTTTGGTAGAAAGACTTGTGTGCTTAGGGTCATTGTCTTGCTGCATAACCCACCTTCTCTTGAGATTCAGTTCATGGACAGATGTCCTGACATTTTCCTTTAGAATTCGCTGGTATAATTCAGAATTCATTGTTCCATCAATGATGGCAAGCCGTCCTGGCCCAGATGCAGCAAAACAGGCCCAAACCATGATACTACCACCACCATGTTTCACAGATGGGATAAGGTTCTTTTGCTGGAATGCAGTGTTTTCCTTTCTCCAAACATAATGCTTCTCCTTTAAACCAAAAAGTTCTATTTTGGTCTCATCCGTCCACAAAACATATTTTTCCAATAGCCTTCTGGCTTGTCCTCGTGATCTTTAACAAACTATAGACGAGCAACAATGTTCTTTATGGAGAGCAGTGGCTTTCTCCTTGCAACCCTGCCACGCACACCATTGTTGTTGAGAGTTCTCCTGATGGTGGACTCATGAATGTTAACATTAGCCAATGTGAGAGAGGCCTTCGGTTGCTTAGAGGTTACCCTGGGGTCCTTTGTGACCTCGCCGACTATTACACACCTTGCTCTTGGAGTGATCTTTGTTGGTCGACCACTCCTGGGGAGGGTAACAATGGTCTTGAATTTCCTCCATTTGTACACAATCTGTCTGACTGTGGATTGGTGGAATCCAAACTCTTTAGAGATGGTTTTGTAACCTTTTCCAGCCTGATGAGCATCAACAACACTTTTTCTGAGGTCCTCAGAAATCTCCTTTGTTCGTGCCATGATACACTTCCACAAACATGTGTTGTGAAGATCAGACTTTGATAGATCCCTGTTCTTTAAATAAAACAGGGTGTCCACACACACCTGATTGTCATCCCATTGATTGAAAACACCTGACTCTAATTTCACCTTCAAATTAACTGATAATCCTAGAGGTCCGCATACTTTTGCCACTCACAGATATGTAATATTGGATCATTTTCCTCAATAAATAAATGACAGAGTATAATATTTTTGTCTCATTTGTTTAACTGGGTTCTCTTTATCTACTTTTAGGACTTGTGTGAAAATCTGATGATGTTTTAGGTCATATTTATGCAGAAATATAGTAAATTCTAAAAGGTTCACAAACTTTCAAGCACCACTGTAGACTCCTTGGACAGGCAGCCACACATTCAAGCTTATAGAAAATGAATCACTTTCTGACCAATCAGAATCCACAGTACTGTGGTTTAATATGATTGTGGCTTTTCTTCAAAATGCGGTGGTGTTTTTTTTTTTTCTTTCCTGACTGCGGTTGTGCTCGAGCAGAACCGTGTGTGTTACTGCGGGTTCATGAACTCTTCCAGATCTAATGAGTGATAATGTCTCTAAAAGCCCTGTACTCAGGTGGATGTCCACATACCGACCGATGACTACATCTGCACTACACCTCTGCTTGTCTTTCTTTCTAAACTCTCTGGAGATCTTTCTAGAATTACACACATTACCATAGAGGCAGTTTGTGATTTTGACTCCCTATTGACTGTGAGTTATGTGAATCATAATTGGAATGAAAATACTGTGTTTTAAAAAATAAGTAAGGAATGAAAATACAAGAGAAGCTTTTATTGGAAAATATTTAAATAATATTGGCTTGTGTTGCGTGTTATGTCAGATATATATTCCATTCAGCTAGCATTATACTGCACGAGTTGAAGAAGAGTTCAATATAATGCTACTTGATTGGAATGTATCTGATATACCATGAAAAAAAGCCAGCCAATATTATTATGATACATACACATTCCTTTCAGGTATTTAACACATCTTTCTCTTTCAAAATTCTCTCAAAATCTTCCATTTTTAACGAAGCAAACCCGGCAGCCATCTTTATTTACAAATTGTCACAGTCGCTCACTAGCATGGAAGTTTTACGTCTCCGACGTGTCTCTTTTCCAGTTTTTCAATGTTCGTTGGTATGTTTGTCTCTTGTAAATATACATGAAAAATATCTAATGAAGTTTTGGTCGCCTTTCAGGTGTTCAACGTGTCTTTCTCTTTCTCGGCGAATAAAGAAATGCTTCTGCGCATGCACAGCAGGAAACTTTCTCATTGAATAGTCGCATCAGCTCTGACATGTAACGTCATGTTGTCTTGACAATCATGCAATATTGTAAACCATATTCAACGCTCATTCTCCATTGGTTAGATTAGATTAGATTAGATTAGATTAGATTAGATTAGATTAGATTAGATTAGATTAGATTAGATTAGATTAGATTAGAACTTTATTGATCCCTTTGGGAGGGTTCCCTCAGGGAAATTAAGATTCCAGCAGCATCATTACAGGATAAATAGAAAATAGAGAGAATACTTCTAGACAAATTAAATTAAGTATTTACATATACAGATATAAAAAGAATAAGATATGGGGAAGAGAGGAAGGAGGGGGGAAGGGGGCCAGTAGGAGAGATATTGCACATTATATTGCACATTGTCTAATATTGTTTAGTATTACTTATTGTTAGGCTAGGCTACTGCTCCTTCCCATCTTCTGTCCTCCTGTTACCCCTCCTCCCCCCCAAAGAGGAGTTGTACAGTCTGATGGCGTGAGGGACAAAGGAGTTTTTGAGTCTGTTCGTCCTGTACTTGGGAAGGAGCATTCTGTCACTGAACAGGCTCCTCTGGTTGCTGATGACGGTGTGCAGAGGGTAACTGGCATCGTCCATGATGTTCAATAGTTTGTAGTAGAGTGATGTAATACACATAGGATAAGCGATATGCTCACAATATTGCATGCTATCAAACCAAATGAATGAAACCCGCTAGAAAGGAATAAAATACATGTTTTTATTCCATGGAAAAAGTGTCCTGTATGTATAGTAATACAAATTATTCTATCCACATTCACTGGATATGAGAAATCGTGTGCTCTGATTGGCTACGTGACTACTAGAATATCAGCTCATATACCATGAGTAGAGAAAAACAAGTGTGTTGCTGAACCAACCGAGGACAAAATAAAAACTCTATCCCGAAAACAAAACCCCAACAAAATATGGAATAAAAGTATTTGATGGTAAAAACGTATCTTTTTTATTTTTCAAGAATTATTATTATTATTATTATTATTATTATAGCATTTTTCACAAATTGCTCCTGTCATTTCACCAGTTTGTTTATATTCTAAGTGAAAATTATTTAGTCGGACGTTTTGTATAAAGTTTTTATTTATCGAATTTGCAAAAAATAAAAATGCTCTGTTTCTCAAAATCCAGAGAATGTGGATAGAATAAAACAGTTACTCCACTCGGTGCTACGCGCCTCGTCAGCTATCAGCTCATGCATGACTCGATTTCATGGAATAACTGTTAAATATTTCTTGTATCTTGTATTCCTTGAAATATTCCTTCAAGTTTCTGAAGATTACTTATTAGATCTCTGTTACTTTGGACACCAAATCATGTCTTGACCAATTGTTTACCTTAAAGTTAAATTGATTTTCATGAAATGTTCCTTTAATGTGGACACAACAATGTTCCAGGTTCTTATTAAATTACTTTTTTTTTATTATTATTGTGAGGCTCATTATGGCTTCTCTGAATTCGAAGTGAAACTCAGTGAATTATTCTGAAGTCTGCTGCTGGTAAATGAGCCATAATTTCATGGGCTCTGAGAGGCAGTTCTACAGTCTGGGTGGGGCTGTGTGTTTATTTTCAGTCCTTATCAATGCCATCGATCCTGCTAGTCATTTTTTTCCCTCTGCTGCTGGCCTGAGAGTCCAAAATGTGCATGGAGGAGAAGAAGGAGGAGGAGGAGGAAGAAATCTGAGCCGCATCGATCCAAACCATCAGTCAGATCAGCAGCAGGCCTTTTAAAAGAACCCTGCCTCATTCTCCACCTCTTTCTCCATCCACTGCTGATTTTAATTGACCCTGGGAAGGACACACACACACACACACACTTACACATAAGCAGGGAGTGTCCAAGCTTCAATATGAGGCTGCATAGAAGATTGGACGACGTGGTCTTTCTTAGTAACTTGTCTTTGCTGCTGTAGGACTCCCCAGGAACACACTAGGACTGCACGTGTGTGTGGAAGTGTGTGTGAGTGGCGTCATTATTGCCTGGTCTCATTCCACCCCAGATGGTGCTCTGCTTGGTCATGGACTCCAGGGAGGATGGAGATGCCTGGATGGAGGAGCAGTGGGAGAAATGGTACTGCGCACACACACACACACACACACTGGGCCCACCCAAAAACAAACAAACAGCTTTTACACAGAGACAAACTTGCTTCCTGGACTATGTAGGATTTTTAACAGAGACTTTACTAGTTTTAACAGCTTTTACTACTTTCACACAAGATCTGTCAGTGCTTTTTTTTCTAGACATGAAAGATCTGGATTTAAAGCGAATGTTAAAGGCTTTGCAATAACATTCTGCACTTTACTGACCTTAGATCAGCGTGAAGAGAGCAGAGACAGAGCAGTTTATTAGGATGAAATGATCACAGATCATGGACGACTAGCAGGGCTGCATTATATACACAAAACTAATACACAAAGTATTTACTTAGTACAGTGTATTACAAGATTGTCTTACAGGGTTTTAAGCAAAGCAAATGTTATTTTAAATCTTTTTATCACTTAACACTTTCACAATTTTTTATTAAGATGGTATTTTACTAAGAAGAGGTCTGGATTAATTTAATTATTGCAGCAATATTCCTATAAAGGTTCACATACAATATGCTATACAGTGACTGATTTGATTATGGTCGTACAATCATAGTAAATATTGACACTACAAACTTTTCAGACTGTTCTGACTGGAGGTTAATTATCCATAAATTTATAACCTTTTTTCAATGATTTTGTTTTTATTGAAATGTTCAGGTAATGAGGGAGCGTTTTTGAAAGGCTTTTTAAGATGTGTTGCTCTTTTGCTTATGCATTGTGTTGTGAACTTGAGAAGAATGTCTGTCTTTAAATATTATGATACCGTATTTTTCCATTTTTGTTTTTATGCATCATAATGATGCTTGGTATTATAATAAGATGTAAATGAATTGTTTGAAGTTGTACCGAAGAAAAGTGCTCCAGTTTTATAGTTTCTACTGTCAAAGTCTGCATGAATTTTGTGCAGTGGAGAACCTAAAGAAGGTCCCACCCATGGCGTCAATCAGTCGTTTCAGGATCTTTGCAGTTCTGCTTTGTACAAAACCTACATTATTGGAACCAAAATAGAAATTTGGATCCATCAGAGTTATTTAAAGATGCGTAAGAAATAGGTAAGAATGCAACTTTCTCTCTGTGTAATGACAGAATGGTAGTTGCATGTCTTTCTCCAGTCCAACTCTCTTTTATACAAGTATATTTATTAATTATTTGTGCTTTTGTTGTTGTTTTAATCTAATACTGAAATTAGGATAAAGTTTTTTGGTGTGTATTAGTGTGTGCATGTGGTAATGGAACAGTAAATACATCTGGGAATCATTCTCAGCTTGGCGCCTCATTGCACTAATGCATGTGAGGTTATGCAGTTCTGGAGACAGCGCATCATCCTCATTCCATCATTTTCTCCTTAAGGTGAACATTAGGTGAACTCAGCTCATATCATGTCTCCCAGTTTGTTTAGAGCCAAACTTCACAGCCTGAGCTCACTGTCTGTTTGAGCAGATGTGTTCTCGTGTGTTGCTTTAGGTCCCAATATGCTTTGCACCATAGACAATGGTGTACCTAAATAGCATGTTAAAGATCTGAGCTTGGATATTGCACATACTGTAAATGCACAGTAATTATAAGAGAAACAGAATATACAGTATTGCACATTGTAGTGGGAACACTAGCCAAGGCAGAACACAGACACATGCCCAGGAGCTGAAGTGAAAGAAAAGTGCTCTTTTATTAAGTGATTTTTGCAGGAAAGGGGCTGTGGAGGTGAATCTTTGTGTCTGGACACGGGCATCTTCTGTGCCACCAGTGTGAGGGGAAGAATGCATCATTTATCCCAGAAGCGCATGGCAGTGAGAGGCATTGGTTGGGCTGTAGGTCACAGGAGGACCTCAGGGAATGCTGGAGGGAGCTCTGAGGCTCTTCAGTCCCTTGCTGAAGCAGGCAGGAGTTCCCAGGGTGCTCTTGGTGGAGCTTGAGCATAATTGTGTTCCTCACTTTTGTCATCGGCTATGTGGCCTGAGTAGAGACGAAAGAGGAGTATGAGCAGTGTAGTTGCACCTAAACTCGACTGAACTTTTTGGTCATTGGCTGCACTTTCTTATACTCTCCCAGAGTCCTCCCCTTAGCTCCAAGCCGATTCTGCATCCAGGCTCAGCAAAGAGTCCATACCTTCTGGAGAGGCTATCATCATTCCCATGCTGTGCCCCCACCTGGTGCTGTATCCTGAAAGAGAAATCCTGCAAAGACAGAAACTGAGTAATGTGAGCACTGGAGTCTTTAGCTTTCATCATCCATTGTAATGGTACATGATTGGTTATCAATGTGAACTGACGACCAGAGAGATAATAGCTGAGTTCCTCCACTACCTAGTATATAGTTAGGTCTTCTGTATCTATTATGGTGTAGCTCTGTTTGGTGGGGGTTAGTTTTCAGCAGCTGCTCAACAGCAGGATGTAAATGAGCTGGTGGATCAGTTCCAGGATGTCTTCTCAGCAGGGCCAGGGCAGACTTCTGTGGGGTGGTGCACTGGCATTGAGTGCAGCTCTGGCAGCATTTCCTGACTTCTGCTTCTATGCCAGGGAAAGTGGAATCTGTTATGGAACTTCATGAGGGTGTTACAGGTGGCCAGGTGACACCCCACCCCCACCCCAGGGGGTGAGAGTGTGCCAGGTGTATGGGCTATATACACCTCTGAGTGGGGAACCATGAGGAGGTTAATGGATTGGCTGCATCGTGTACTGCATCACAGTACAGGAGGCCCTTTTTGATCAGGAAGTAGGTGGCAAGGAGGTCTTTTCCAGGATGTTGGTCTTCACCCTCTACCAGACACACCTGCCCCCAGAAGCACTTAAGTCAGTTGTTTTCCTTCTGTTCCTGGCTGAAATTCCCCTTTTGGGCCACCTGTGTATACATATGAGAGAGTGGGTTAGCCAGGATGTTGGATTCACCTTCCTCTGCAGGCACCCATTGTTTTCTGGCCTGACAGAGGGTTTGGAGCAGAACAGGATGAAGCCAGACCCTCCTGAATGGCTTTGGGTATGCTTTTCTCCAGCTAGACAGCAGCTCTACTGGGAACCCGGGCCAGTCACGATCTAATGGAAGAGGCACAAGCAGATCAGGAATTATTCCCACCAGAAGGACTGACTCACTTTTTTTGTCCCCACTCAGGCCTTAACAATGGCCATGTCTTGTGTGTCCCCATGTACTCAGATGACCTTGACTGTGCTGCTATTTTTAACTGTACTGGGGAGTATGGTGGGTCAGTATAAGGTGATAGTGCTCCCTGAGTGCAAGAAAGTGCTGACAGGCTGTCTCTCTAGTTGGACTTAGATGCTGGGGAGGTTGGTGTCTGGGATGAAATGGACCACACAGCCCATCAGACAGTTTTTTTTAAACTGGTTCCAGGATTGCTGATTAAGGAGCAATGGGCATGGGCTTGTCTTGAGGTTGTCAAGGGGTGGGCCTTCTGGTGGGGCGTTGCTGCCATCCAGCTTTGGTCCATGCCAGGGGCCCGGGAAGGTTGTTGGAAGTCTCGACACTTTGGGGGGTCTTTGGCTTTGCAATCTCTCGAGTAGCCAAAGTGCACTGTAGGGTCTCCAAGCTGTGTCCATGTTTTATGTGCCTTCATCCCCATGGCCATGCATCCAGCTGTGGGAAGGGAGTGGAGAAACTGGTCCAGCATGAATGTGACCTGAGTGGCAGTGTTACTCAGGCTGGAGCCAACACTTCATGGTCCAGAGCAGCATGTCCATATGGCTCCAGGGTGTGAGGTAGGGCTGGTACTGTAAGTCTAGTAAAGAATCTCCACTGCCACTTGACAGGGGGAGAAGCCATACTGGGCTATGATTTTCCTCCACTAAGACAGTGTAGTCCTTGGCTGATGCTGGGGGAAGAGCATAGTAAGTGAGTTGAGCCTCACCAGTTAGCAGGGGAGCTAGGCTTTGGGCCCACTCCTCTTTGGGTCAGCCTTCTCAATGTGCTATTTGTTCAAACACATAGAGATATGCTTCCAACTAATTGGAGGGATCCAGCTTTGGGAGCAGGTGCAAGGCTTCCCACTGAGGGTCAGGCAGACAAGGGGGAAGGGGCCCAGTGATGGCTGTCTGTTGCAGTAGCTCTTGGATAGTTGCTGGAGATTGACTTCAATAGGTGCTGAAGCAGGGGTTCCATAAGGTAGAAGGGTGTGGTGCTTTTTACCTACATCCTCCACCAGTGTAGCAGGAATGCTAGGCAAGGCAGAAAACAGACACAGACCCAGGAGCTGAAGTGAAAGAAAAGTGCTGTTTTATAATTTTTTTGCAGGAAATGGTCTGTGGAGGTGAAGCCGTTCGCCTGGAGATGGGTGTCTTCTGCGCCTCCAGTGTGAAGGGGAAGAGTGAGTTGTCCATCACAGAAATGCATGGCAGTGAAAGGCATTGGTCAGGCTGCAGGTCACAGGAGGGCTGCAGAGAGTACTGGAAGGAGCTCGGAGGCTCTTTAGTCCTTTGCTGAAGTAGACAGGAGTTCCTGGGGTGCCCTTGATGGAATTTGAGTGTAGTCATCTTCCTTGCCTTCATTATTAACTATGTGGCCTGAGTAAAGATGAGAGAGGAGCATAAGCAGTGTAGCTGTGCCTAAATTTGACTGGCCTGTGATGGGTTTCCCAAAAGCCCCCTAACACTAAGAGCATCTTAATTAGGAGAGAGAGCAATCATTATGCGACTCGCTCTAATATTTAATGATGATCTTTGTGCTATGAAGCTTTTGGGAAACTCAGGCCTGTTTGGTTGTTGGCAGCACCTTCTTATAGTCCCCTGTTGTATTCAGGAGGGTGAAGAGAAGTGTCACCTGCCTTCAGGTGGGACTGATTATGTGGCCCCACCCCACAGACACACAAAACATCAGTGCTGAAGGGGCACTGTCCTTTCAGCACTAGCAGCACAGTGAGGTGAGCAGCAGTGAATGAGCCGCTGTCACCACATGTAAAGAAATTCTGTGATTCAAAGATACCTTCAAAATTATGGAATGGCACATTTCTACTTATAAAGAACTGACTATAAATAATAAACAATCAGCATATATATATATATATATATATATATATATATATATATATATATATATATATATATATATATAAGTGTTTGAAAGTTTGCGAACCCTTTAGAATTTTCTGTATTTCTGCAAAAATATGACCTAAAACATAATCAGATTTTCACAGAAGTCCTAAAAGTAGATAAAGAGAACCCAGTTAAACAAATGAGACAAAAATATTATACTTGGTCATTTATTTACTGAGGAGAATGATCCAATATTACATATAAGTGGCAAAATTTGTGAACCTTTGCTTTCAGTATCTGGTGTGACCCCCTTGTGCAGCAATAACTGCAACTAA
Source organism: Neoarius graeffei (assembly GCF_027579695.1). Lineage (NCBI taxonomy): Eukaryota > Metazoa > Chordata > Actinopteri > Siluriformes > Ariidae > Neoarius > Neoarius graeffei. Next base: position 75,031,775 of record NC_083576.1, on the reverse strand, counting down.
GTGTTTCCGGTAACTGTTGATCAGTCCTGCACACTGGCTTGGAGGAATTTTACCCCATTCCTCCATACAGAACAGCTTCAACTCTGGGATGTTGGTGGGTTTCCTCACATGAACTGCTCGCTTCAGGTCCTTCCACAACATTTCGATTGGATTAAGGTCAGGACATTGACTTGGCCATTCCAAAACATTAACTTTATTCTTCTTTAACCATTCTTTGGTAGAACGACTTGTGTGCTTAGGGTCGTTATCTTGCTGTATGACCCACCTTCGCTTGAGATTCAGTTCATGGACAGATGTCCTGACATTTTCCTTTAGAATTTGCTGGTATAATTCAGAATTCGTTGTTCCATCAGTGATGGCAAGCCGTCCTGGCCCAGATGCAGCAAAACAGGCCCAAACCATGATACTACGACCACCATGTTTCACAGACTGGATAAGGTTCTTATGCTGGAATGCAGTGTTTTCCTTTCTCCAAACATAACACTTCTCATTTAAACCAAAAAGTTCTATTTTGGTCTCATCCGTCCACAAAGCATTTTTCCAATAGCCTTCTGGCTTGTCCACATGATCTTTAGCAAACTGCAGTTGAGCAGCAATGTTCTTTTGGGAGAGCAGTGGCTTTCTCCTTGCAACCCTGCCATGCACACCATTGTTGTTCAGTGTTCTCCTGATGGTGGACTCATGAACATTAACATTAGCCAATGTGAGAGAGGCCTTCAGTTGCTTAGAAGTTACCCTGGGGTCCTCTGTGACCTGGCCGACTATTACGCGCCTTGCTCTTGGAGTGATTTTTATTAGTCGACCACTCCTGGGGAGGGTAACTATGGTCTTGAATTTCCTCCATTTGTACACAATCTGTCTGACTGTGGATTGGTGGAGTCCAAACTCTTTAGAGATGGCTTTGTCATCTTTTTCAGCCTGATGAGCATCAACAACACTTTTTCTGAGGTCGTCAGAAATCTCCTTTGTTCGTGCCATGATACACTTCCACAAACATGTTGTGAAGATCAGACTTTGATAGATCCCTGTTCTTTAAATAAAACAGGGTGCCCACTCACACCTGATTGTCATCCCATTGACTGAAAACACCTGACTCTAATTTTACCTTCAAATTAACTGCTAAACCTAGAGGTTCACATACTTTTGCCACCCACAGATATGTAATATTGGATCATTTTCCTCAATAAATAAATGACCAAGTATAATATTTTTGTTTAACTGGGTTCTCTTTATCTACTTTTAGGACTTGTGTGAAAATCTGATGATGTTTTAGGTCATATTTATGCAGAAGTAAAGAAAATTCTAAAGGGTTCACCAACTTTCAAGCACCACTGTGTGTGTGTGCGTATATATATATATATATATATATATATATATATATATATATATATATATATATATATATATATAATGAGTGAGAGAGCACTGTTGCCTCACAGCAAGAAGGTCCTGGTTTCGAGCCCAGTAGCCAATGGGGGCCTTTCTGTATGGAGTTTGCATGTTCTTTCCAAGTCTGTGTGGGTTTCCTCCGGGTGCTCCAGTTTCCCCCACAGTCCAAAGACATGCAGGTTAGGCTAATTGGTGGCTCTAAATTGACCGTAGGTGTAAATGGTTGTTTGTCTCTATGTGTCAGCCCTGTGATGATCTGGTGACTTGTCCAGGGTGTACCCCACCTCTCGTCCATAGTCAGCTGGGATAGGCTCCAGCTTGCCTGCGACCCTGTACAGGATAAGCAGCTATAGATAATGGATGGATGGATGGATCATCTGTATGTTGGAGAACTTGCAGATCTTTCGGAGACTTTGGCTGTCACTCTTCCTTCTGTTTCTAGATATAAAACCAGGGGCAGCTTCCATTATTTGAAAATTCCTCTCCTTAATATTACTTTCTTTAATAACATACAGTATAACTATTTATCAAATTATTTTGTATCCTTGGAAACCTACAATATGATCTTTTCTTCTGACACAGTAATGCAGAAAACAAACACTGAATATGAATCTTGCATAAAAACTAGGGTATCTAGACTTTTGAACAGTATTGTAATCTATACAGTATACTTTCTGTGCTATATACTTAGATAAATAATTAGCAGGAAATCACATCACCTAGCTTTTGCCTATTATGTTTCCTTCTCGTTTTGTATAAACCATGTAACCAATAGAATCTTCCAATCCTGTCCATCATGGAACAAAAAAGAAAACCTTTCCTAAACACACCTTGGTGATTGTCATGTTTCTATTAAATTATTAAATAGTTTTGTATTAATGTCATATTGCATCGCAAACACAGACGGCAGTGGACATATTTACTTCTAGACATACAGAATCATATCGGTATCCGTCAATTGAAGAAAAATAAGTAAATGATCAAATATGATCGAAAATATTGCTATTTTGATTTAAAAAAAAACACTGATCCTCACAAATTTTCTTCAGAAAGAACAATAAATAAGGTAAAACTGTTTAACCAGTCTGCACTTTTTAAAAATTTTCTCTCATTGTTGTTGATAGATGATGATGATGATGATGATGATGATGATGATGATGTTGCTGTTGTTCTTTGAAGGTGTCATTACTTTGAAATTACAGGAAATGATCACACTCCTCTATATAAGCTAGCTATCAAGCTATTGATATAATGTCACTCCATCAAACAAAAAGAGATGCAGTAACTTTTATAATGAGATGTATAAATATTTGTAGTTTTTTAAATAGTTGAATTATAACTATGACATCAAAATAAACAAATACATGACATAAAATTCAAATTTCACAGCAGTTTGGGAAATCGTTACCTTTGATTTAACAAGAATTGAATTCTCATGAGAATGTTTCTCAAAATATTTCCAGACATTATGGCCACCACTAAAAATATTTGTAACTTTTTAAAATATTTATTTGCCTTGGAGCATTTCCTGCTTCTCTGCAATATACGTCAGTTTGTGTTTAAATGTACACATGTAAAATCTTTTCATTATCCATCACTATTCGGAAAAGCAAAGACACAAAAACACAGTTGGTATTGCACAAGATGTTTAATGGATGTTAAAAAAACTTTTATAATGAGTTTAAAGAATAAAAATAATAATTAAAGAATTAAAATTCTGGAACAAAACATCTGCTTGTACTGAAATAATTTTTCTTGAAAATATTTTTTTTAATATATGTGTGTGTGTGTGTGTGTGTGTGTGTGTGTGTGTGTGTGTGTAGGCTAACTCATGACATGAGTCTGGATGAGTATGAAGATGACGACCTGTCAGAGGTGACGGAGATCACAGATGAGAACGATGGCCTTCTGAGCCGCAGTGACTATGATATTCAGGTAAGACCCACCAGGGTATAAAATCAGTTGGAGATAAAAAAACCCTTGACATTAAGGTTTCAAATCTGAAACCGATTTCTCTCTTGGACAGTAACAATTGTTACTTATCACAGAGAAATGTCTGATAGCAAATTTATAAAATAAAATGTGATTAAACTGAAAAAAAAAATGGCCAAGACAAGCCTGTTCATGGGGCTTATTTAGAATAATGTCAGCATGTGCTTATGTTGGCTTATGCTTACAGCTATGTGCTAATATGTTTATAGTTATATATTATATGTTGTATTGTTAAAGAGAAGATATGTGTGTTTGTATGGAGAAATGAAGGTGTGGAAATTTATTAGCTCTAGAGGGAGTTGTGCCAAAGAAAGATTAAAAAGCACTGTTCTACAGTAGATCTTCATTTGGTTAAACGTTATTGGCATCCAATCATGGCGTGAGATCAGCTATAATCAATATCTCATACTGCTGTGTGTCACTGTAATGATCAATGATGGCAATGATGATGAAAGCCCCAGCCGTGATTGGATAATTTAGTAATTTATAAGTGAAGCTTAATATACAGTACATGTACTCTACACGTGTGCGTAAAAGAGTAGTAAAATATTAATACACTTTATTTATAAAGCATTGTAAATGCATGATGTAGCCATGTAAAAATTATAGTAATAAATAGATTATATTTATTTTATTTATTTTCACACTGACTTCACTGCCTGTGATGACATCATTTCTGTGGCAGGCTTCATTTCTATAGTGGCTGAACTGAACTCTCCTTCCCAGGTCAATTTGATTTGATTTTTTAAAATGATAGTCTTTTTAAAATGATAGTCTTTTTAGTCTTTTTGTAGTTGTTAGCACTGTCACCTCATAGCAAGAAGGTTCTGGGTTTGGGGTGTACCCTGAAGGCAGCTGGGATTGGCTCCAGCTTCTCCATGAACCTGATAGATAAGCGGTATGGATGGATGGATGGATGGATGGATGGATGGATGGTTGGTTGGATGGATGGTTGGTTGGTTGGTTGGTTGGTTGGTTGGTTGGTTGGGTGGGTGGGTGGGTGTATCCCAAAGTCAGCTGGGATTGGCTCCAGCTTCCCCATGAACCTGATAGATAAGCGGGATGGATGGATGGATGGATGGATGGATGGATAATTGGTGTATCTCAAAGTCAGCTGGGATTGGCTCCAGCTTCCCCATGAACCTGATAGATAAGCTGTATAGATAATGGATTGATTGATTGATTGATTGATTGATTGATTGATTGATTGATTGATTGATTGATTATCCCAAAATCAGCTGGGATTGGCTCCAGCTTCCCCATGAACCTGATAGATAAGCGGCATAGATAATGGATGGATGATTGTTGTATCCCAAAATCAGCTGGGATTGGCTCCAGCTTCCCTATGAACCTGATAGATAACCTGTATAGATAATGGATGGATTGATGGATAATTGGTGTATCCCAAAGTCAGCTGGGATTGGCTCCAGCTTCCCCATGAACCTGATAGATAAGCGATATAGATAATGGATGGATGGATGGATGGATGGATGGATGGATGGATGGATGGATGGATGGATGATTGATTGATTGATTGATTGATTGATTGATTGATTGATTGATTGATTGATTGATTCGTGTATCCCAAAATCAGCTGGAATTGTCTTCAGCTTCCCCATGAACCTGATAGATAAGTTGTATAGATGATGGATGTATGCATGGATGGATAATTGCCTTGATATGAGTCTGTGTCTGACAGAGAGGAAGATATGGATGGATAGATGGATGAACAGACAGACATAAAGGTAAACAGACAGATAATTAGACTAACAGACAGACAGATGGATCGAGGTAGAGATGGACAGGCAGATACTGTATATGAGTGGAAAGACAGACACACAATGTTAGACAGATAGCTGAAGAGGCAGAGACATGGAGGCTGAAAAACAGAGATTGAATATATCGATGAGCTCGTAGATGGATTAGCACACAGTCAGACAAACAGATGGGCTGCCTGACAGCCAAACAGCCAGACATACTGACAGGACAAAAGAAAGAGTTCAGAGGCAAACCAACATTTTGGCAGAGAGGTAGAAGGACAAATACAGTCAGAGAGATAGACAAACCAAAAGACAGACATACAGAGAAGCAGACAGATGGACAAAATGCCAGAAAGAAAGACCAGCAGAGAATGTGAGAGATATATTGAGAGAAAGACAGATATAAAGATGGGAAGAAATACAAATAAATGGACAAAAATGGACAGATTAATATATGGATAGCCAGAGAGACAAATGGATAGACAGAGGTATAGAGGGCTGTCAGACAGAAAGATAAATGTATACATGGACATATGGTTGGATGGACAATTGGATACAAAGAGAGGCAGACTAGAGATCGACAGAAGGTCAGAGAGGTAAACAGAAAGACAAACAGAGAAGCACATAGATGGATGGACAGGTGGCGTGACACATGGAAAGGTGAACAGAAAGACATAGAGTAAAAGATGGACAGGTGGATGCATGGACAGACAGACAGATAAATAGAAAGATGGACAGATAGATGGAGAAAAGACAGATTGTTATGTTGGACAAGAAACATTGTCAGACCAATTGATAGAAGGTCAGGCAGATAAACAGAGCAACAGACAGACAAACTGACAGATAAACAACAGTCATGTATGACTGGTATAACTGAACAGACAGACAGATGGAAGGATAGATGGGTAGACGGACAGAAAAGTGGACAATCAGTCATATAGACTTCCTTGTACTGATGGATCCAATGTGCTATGACATCAACACAGGGCATTTTGGTGGAGAAGATGGAGCAGGTAATGGAGCAGATGCGATTTTGTATTAAAGTTTATTGAGGCACAATATCACACATCATTTAATTAATGAAGCTTTTGTAAACTTTATGAAGTTACGCATCAGCGTGTTTAATTGCAAGTGAGAGTTATTGGGCTGAAAGACAAGCTCTCAGTGTGCAGGGCTTCATATTCTGCTCTTCCCTGCAGGGAAAAGAATTTTGTGGGTCATCTGATTCTCCTTCAAGGAGCTCGCTGGTTTCCGGCTTCCGTGATGGCTGAATGGTGAGACGGTCCGCCTCTCAGTCGAGTGTGTGTATGTGAGGAAAGGCGGCTGTGGCAGATGTGCTGTTTTCAGGGAGAGCCAAAGCCAATTATCAGTTTTAATCACAGGCATTAATGGAAGGAGCAGAGCTCAGAGCCAGACGAATGGGACAAGGCCAAAGATGTCAGAGACTTCACAAGCTTGCACATTTAGCATTACAGCATTTCTGTTACTGCACAAATAAATAGCTATTTTCTTTATTTATGATTATCTGATAAAAGATAGATATTTGTCCAGTATTCATCGAAATACTAAATGCTGTAAAGCTCATCTCATCTCATTATCTCTAGCTGCTTTATCCTGTTCTACAGGGTCGCAGGCAAGCTGGAGCCTATCCCAGCTGACTACGGGCGAAAGGCGGGGTACACCCTGGACAAGTCGCCAGGTCATCACAGGGCTGACACATAGACACAGACAACCATTCACACTCACATTCACACCTACGGTCAATTTAGAGTCACCAGTTAACCTAACCTGCATGTCTTTGGACTGTGGGGGAAACCGGAGCACCCGGAGGAGACCCACGCGGACACGGGGAGAACATGCAAACTCCGCACAGAAAGGCCCTCGCCGGCCACGGGGCTCGAACCCGGACCTTCTTGCTGTGAGGCGACAGCGCTAACCACTACACCACCGTGCTACCCTGCTGTAAAGCTGCAATCCTTAATTATACTTACTTACTTATACCACAGTGCCGCTGAATTCTCAGCTCTGATTGGTCAGAAGGTGTTGATCAGTTTTTATAACAGCAGCTCTGACTGTAGCTCCAGCTGTAATTCAAATCACAGGTGTATATTGATGCATTCGTTCTAATACTTTATCGTTTCTGTCGTAACAACTCATTCACCGTGATTCATATGTTAGACACTTCACATTACAAGGAACTCACTTGTTTTGTGGATGTTTCACAACCTTAAATGTAACTATAAATGTTAAAAAGTATAACGTGTCATACGTTATTAAAGCAAACATTATAATCATTGGAGTATCGCTGCGGTATAAGAGGAATAAAACACTTTAGGATGTTCAAAGGTAGTAAAAGTTACTCTGCTTCAGAAGAAGAAGCAGCCTTTATTTGTTACATGTACACTCAAGCACAGTGAAATTCGTCCTCTGCATTTAACCCATCTGAAGCAGTGAACACATGCATGCACGCATACAAGTGAGCAATGAGCACACACATATACCCAGAGCAGTGGGCAGCTATGCTACAGCACCCGGGGAGCAGTTGGGGGTTAGGTGCCTTCCTCTAGGGCATTTCAGCCCAACCTCAGGCCCATGTTAACCTAACTGCATGTCTTTGGACTGTGGGGGAAACCGAAGCACCCGGAGGAAACCCACGCAGACATGGGAAGAACATGCAAACGCCACATAGAAAGGCCCCCGTCAGCTGCTGGGCTCAAACCCAGAACCTTCTTGCTGTGAGGCGACAGTGCTAACCACTACACCACTACTTTGGGTTGTATCACACCACATTATTGTTGATTATTTTCCTATTACGGCACATCTCCCAGTGTTTTATTCCTTGATTATTACATAATAATATAAACTCATTTTACATTATTTTATTTTTTATTTTTATATATCATGTTATGATATTATGACTAGCTACTGTACCTAAGCTTTATGCATCTATGTGTAAAGACTTGTTAATGTGTTTTACTGAAAGACCAGCTATAAATTAAAAATGAGGTTGTGTTACTCCATATTCCCTGCACACTTTAAAGTGCATTATGGCTATTCTGTACCATCAAGGGTACATCATTTGGACACCGACCCTAAACAGTGCATTGTGGGATTTTCTGAGCACACTGGATATCCTCCTGTTCTTAGACACAACTGTAAAATAGGGGTAACACTTGAAAATATATATATATATATATATATATATATATATATATATATATATGGGGCGGCACGGTGGTGTAGTGGTTAGCGCTGTCACCTCACAGCAAGAAGGTCCTGGGTTCGAGCCCCGGGGCCGGCAAGGGCCTTTCTGTGTGGAGTTTGCATGTTCTCCCCGTGTCCGCGTGGGTTTCCTCCGGGTGCTCCGGTTTCCCCCACAGTCCAAAGACATGCAGGTTAGGTTAACTGGTGACTCTAAATTGACCGTAGGTGTGAATGGTTGTCTGTGTCTATGTGTCAGCCCTGTGATGACCTGGCGACTTGTCCAGGGTGTACCCCGCCTTTCGCCCGTAGTCAGCTGGGATAGGCTCCAGCTTGCCTGCGACCCTGTAGAAGGATAAAGCGGCTAGAGATGATGAGATAAGATGAGATGAGATATATATATATATATATATATATAAAATAAAGGGTATGGTTTCAGATGGATATATGATTGCATATGAATATTCTGTGTGTGCCATTCGTCACATGACCAGAGCCATTTAATCCAAACCGACACAAGGACCATATTAAATAAATCAGATACGCTCACCGGCCACTTTAATAGGAACTTGTCTTTGATTCTAAGATTCCTGTTCTTGGCTGCAGGAGTGGAACCCAATGTGGTCTTCTGCTGTTGCATGCTGAGATGCTTTTCTGCTCACCACGGTTATAAAGAGTTGCTATGAGTTACTATATCCTTCCTGGCAGCTTGAATCAGACTGGCCGTTTTCCACTTTTTGACTGCTCTTTTCAACAAGGTGTTTGTTTCCACCCACAGAACTGTCGTCCACTCGCTCGATGTTTTTTGTTTTTAACACCATTCTAGAGACTGTTTGTTGTGTGTGAAAACCCCAGGGGATCAGCAGTTTCTGAAATACTCAAACCAGTCCATCTGGCTCAAACCAACACCCATGCCACAGTGAAAGTCACACTTTGAGATCACAGTTTTTCCCATTCTGATGTTTGAAGTGAACATTAACTGAAGCTCTTGATTTGTATCTGCATGATTTCATGCATTGTGCTGCTGTCAAGGGATTATTATATACAGTGCTGAGCGTAAATGAGTCTACCCCCTTTGAAAAGTAACATTTTAAACAATATCTCAATGAACACAAACAATTTCCAAAATGTTGACAAGACAAAGTTTAATATAACATCTGTTTAACTTATAACGTGAAAGTAAGGTTAATAATATAACTTAGATTACACATTTTTTTCAGTTTTACTCAAATTAGGGTGGTGCAAAAGTGAGTACACCCCACAACAAAAACTACTACATCTAGTACTTTGTATGGCTTCCATGATTTTTAATGACAGCACCAAGTCTTCTCGGCATGGAATGAACAAGTTGGTGACATTTTGCAACATCAATCTTTTTCCATTCTTCAACAATGACCTCTTTTAGTGACTGGATGCTGGATGGAGAGTGATGTTCAACTTGTCTCTTCAGAATTCCCCAAAGAAAATAATTTCTTTCCACGACAAAGGTGAAGGCTACAAGAAGATCAGCAAAGCTTTACTTATCAGTCAGAATACTGTAGCAAAAGCGGTACAAAAATTTAAGAAAGATGGAACCGCAACCATCTCACAGAGCCGTCCAGGTCGTCCACAGAAGTTAACACCTCGACAGGAGCGTCTTCTGATGAGAAGGGTTGAAGAAAATCGGTATGCAAGTTCACTGCAGTTATCTAAAGAAGTAGAATGCCAAACTGGGGTGACTATTTCCCGTGACACAATACGGCGTACACTGCAGAGGAATGGCATGCATGGATGCCGTCCACGAAAGAAGCCTCCCCTAAAGCCCAGGCACAAAAAAGCCCACCTAGAGTTTGCCAGGGCCTATGCTGACAAAGATGAAGACTACTGGGACTCTATACTCTGGAGTGATGAGACCAAGATAAATGTTTTTGGAACTGATGGCTTCAAAACTGTATGGCATCGCAAAGGTGAGGAATACAAAGAAAAATGCATGGTGCCTACAGTGAAACATGGTGGTGGCAGTGCCCTTCTGTGGGGCTGCATGAGTGCTGCTGGTGTCGGGGAGCTGCACTTCATTGATGGCATCATGAATTCACAGATGTATTGCTCTATACTGAAAGAGAAGATGCTACCATCACTCCGTGCCCTTGGTCGTTGTGCACTTTTCCAACATGACTAAACACACATCTAAGGCCACTGTTGGATTTCTGAAGAAGAACAGGGTGAAAGTGATTCAGTGGCCAAGTATGTCTCCTGATCTGAACCCAATCGAACACCTATGGGGAATTCTGAAGAGACAAGTTGAGCATCACTCTCCATCCAGCATCCAGTCACTAAAAGAGGTCATTGTTGAAGAATGGAAAAAGATTGATGTTGCAAAATGTCGCCAACTTGTTCATTCCATGCCTAGAAGACTTGGTGCTGTCGTTAAAAATCATGGAGTCCATACAAAGTACTAGATGTAGTAGTTTTTGTTGTGGGGTGTACTCATTTTTGCATCACCCTAATTTGAGTAAAACTGAAAAAATACTAAAAACTTAAAACCTACAGTGTGTGTGCCTGTATATTATATGATCAAATTTATATACACACAAGTATTATAAATACGAGAGTATGAATACCTACAGATTTGTATACATTATTTAAATTAATATGTACCTATCTAAAATTTATAAAAAACGTATGCATGTTGTCTGTGTTAGCAGGCTGCAGCTTTTTGTCCTCTGTGATTGCATTAGCTTTCTGCACGCCCTCTGAGGCATCGAGTCACAGGATGACATCATCACCGAGCCCTGATTGGCTAATCCTCAGTTCCCACTCTAACCACTCTTCTGGCTTCTCCTTCCCAGGAACACATGATCCGTCCAGCCAATGGGAGTGGGGAATTGGGCCGGAGGAGGGGGGCTGTGGAGCTGCAGAAGGAGATGCTTCAGCTGGACCTGATAGACGCTGAGGGAGACACCCAGGAAGAAGGAGGAGAAGACGAAGAAGAGGAAGAAGAGGAGGAGGAGGAGGAGGAGGAGGAGAGGCCTCTGCTGCTCATCGATGAGCACAGAGAGGAAGAGCGATCGCTGATCGCCACTATGGATACGTACCGGCCCAAGAGACCCACCACCCTTAATCTGTTCCCGCAGGTGCCAAGGACTCAGGTGAGCAGGGTGACAGCTGGAGCATAGGGTGTGTGGATGTGTAAGAAGCTTGGGCGTGTGTGTATGTGTGTGTGTGTGTATCAGGTTATGTGATCTTCAATAGACAACTGGTCTCTTGGTAGCTGTGGATGTATTAAGCTCGGGAAATATGTATGTGTGGACTATACATGTGTTTATTAGGTGATGGGATCTTCCTACAGCTGGTGTTTTAGGGATCATGGGCATATAAGAAGCCAGGGTTTGTGTGTGTGTGTGAGTGTAAATACAGTGTACAGTGTGTGTGTGTGTGTGTGTGTGTGTGTGTGTGTGTGTGTGTGTGTGTGTGTGTGTGTGTAGATGAGGATATTTAGTACAGGAAGATGTGCTGCGCTTTCACTAATGCCATTTACACACACTCCCAATCAATAGCTTTCTTTAAAGATACGTATTTTGTGGTATTCAGTGGTGAAGTACAGAGAAGGGTGATGGATTGTGCTGCTCTGGTTCCTGGCCTGAATGATGCTGAGGCTGAGCCTGATGCTGATGCTGCCAGCGACGTGTCTCAAGCTCCCCCTCCCGTGTTCCCACCCGCTATGAATCACACTCCTCCTCCTCCGCTTCTGTGTAATGGAATCAGACAGGAAGTGTCAATTTGAATCCATGACCTGCAGGGGTCAAAAAGCAATGAGGGGAAAGCTTAGGCCTCAGCTGAGAAGCACAAGCTCTGCCCGTGTGGACGTGTGGATATTCTGGATTATCTCATACAGGCGAGCAGGATGTTCCTCAGATGAAAGATTCATTTGAAGGAAAGAGCTTAGCATGAAATGGAGTGGATGGGCTTCGTTTTGCCTTTCAAACAATGATTTGACAATGATTTCTATTGATGTTTCATCATGAATAAATGTACAAACAGCAAATTCCCAGCTGGCTGGTGACATAAAATGTCATTATTATATTTTTGAGCATCATAATGGGAACAATAAAAAGCAACAATATGGACTTCAGTCTATTTGAAATCATTAACCCTAAATCTAATATCTCAAAAAATAATAAGTGTTGGTTTTTCTTTGGTTCTGAAACTGGACATTAATCATGATGTGTTACAGGAAGCAGCTTATTCCAACACACAGTTCAACAGTAATGTCACTTTGATTTGTTTATTGGTTTAGTACAATTTACTGTAAGCTATAAACATGAACAAAACGTCAGCATGTAGCTGATCAATACTAGAATAATATTTGGGCGGCCATCTTGGACAAGCAGAATCAGTTTCTGTTTTTTGTATTTCAGCACAATTTGGTATGAATACATGCAAGACAAAAGACTGAGTTATTTTAATTCATGCTATTTATGTTTCAGAATGAGAATTTGTAATCTAACAATATAATTTGAAGCAAATATATGAACATTTGGTGCCTAACCAAATAGGAGACACCAAACTTGTCTTGATAATAGACTACATTTGAGGTAAAGGGATTTTTTTAATAGTTGACACCAAACTTGTCTTGATAATGGACTGCATTTGAGGTAAAGGGATTTTTTTTTTGATAGGAGACACCAAACTTGTTTTGATAATGGACTGCATTTGAGGTAAAGGGATTTTTTTTTATAGGAGACACCAAACTTGTCTTGATAATGGACTGCATTTGAGGTAAAGGGATTTTTTGATAGGAGACACCAAACTTGTTTTGATAATAGACTACATTTGAGGTAAAGGGATTTTTTATAGGAGACACCAAACTTGTCTTGATAATGGACCACATTTGAGGTAAAGGGATTTTTTTGATAGGAGACACCAAACTTGTTTTGATAATGGACTGCATTTGAGGTAAAGGAATTTTTTTTTAAATAGGAGACACCAAACTTGTCTTGATAATGGACCACATTTGAGGTAAAGGGATTTTTTTGATAGGAGACACCAAACTTGTCTTGATAATAGACTACATTTGAGGTAAAGGGATTTTTTTAAATAGTTGACACCAAACTTGTCTTGATAATGGACTGCATTTGAGGTAAAGGGATTTTTTTTAAATAGGAGACACCAAACTTGTCTTGATAATGGACCGCATTTGAGGTAAAGGGATTTTTTTTTTGATAGGAGACACCAAACTTGTTTTGATAATGGACTGCATTTGAGGTAAAGGGATTTTTTTTATAGGAGACACCAAACTTGTCTTGATAATGGACTGCATTTGAGGTAAAGGGATTTTTTGATAGGAGACACCAAACTTGTTTTGATAATAGACTACATTTGAGGTAAAGGGATTTTTTATAGGAGACACCAAACTTGTCTTGATAATGGACCACATTTGAGGTAAAGGGATTTTTTTGATAGGAGACACCAAACTTGTTTTGATAATGGACTGCATTTGAGGTAAAGGAATTTTTTTTTAAATAGGAGACACCAAACTTGTCTTGATAATGGACCACATTTGAGGTAAAGGGATTTTTTTGATAGGAGACACCAAACTTGTCTTGATAATAGACTACATTTGAGGTAAAGGGATTTTTTTAAATAGTTGACACCAAACTTGTCTTGATAATGGACTGCATTTGAGGTAAAGGGATTTTTTTTAAATAGGAGACACCAAACTTGTCTTGATAATGGACCGCATTTGAGGTAAAGGGATTTTTTTTAAATAGGAGACACCAAACTTGTCTTGATAATGGACCGCATTTGAGGTAAAGGGATTTTTTTTAATAGTTGACACCAAACTTGTCTTGATAATGGACTGCATTTGAGGTAAAGCGATTTTTTTTTTGATAGGAGACACCAAACTTGTTTTGATAATAGACTACATTTGAGGTAAAGGGACTTTTTTATAGGAGACACCAAACTTGTCTTGATAATGGACTGCATTTGAGGTAAAGGAATTTTTTTTTAAATAGGAGACACCAAACTTGTCTTGATAATGGACCACATTTGAGGTAAAGGGATTTTTTGATAGGAGACACCAAACTTGTCTTGATAATAGACTACATTTGAGGTAAAGGGATTTTTTTAAATAGTTGACACCAAACTTGTCTTGATAATGGACTGCATTTGAGGTAAAGGGATTTTTTTTAAATAGGAGACACCAAACTTGTCTTGATAATGGACCGCATTTGAGGTAAAGGGATTTTTTTTTAAATAGGAGACACCAAACTTGTCTTGATAATGGACTGCATTTGAGGTAAAGGGATTTTTTTTTAAATAGGAGACACCAAACTTGTCTTGATAATGGACTGCATTTGAGGTAAAGGGATTTTTTTTAATAGTTGACACCAAACTTGTCTTGATAATGGACTGCATTTGAGGTAAAGGGATTTTTTTTTATAGGAGACACCAAACTTGTCTTGATAATGGACTGCATTTGAGATAAAGGGATTTTTTTTTTTTAAATAGGAGACACCAAACTTGTCTTGATAATGGACTGCATTTGAGGTAAAGGGATTTTTTTTTAAATAGGAGAAACCAAACTTGTCTTGATAATAGACTACATTTGAGGTAAAGGGATTTTTTTTCCAAACAATTCCTCATTATTTAAAAGGAATGATCTGCAGTTTATGGAGCGGACTGAGCTCCTTAAAGACCTGTACATTGCCAATATGTTGCCGTATATAGGATATGATGTAATAAGACTGAATTGGGCCAAATTGGAAGATGTTAGGAACTAAGGAGATGTAGTTTTAGAGATAACCCCAAGATCAGCTAGAAATTAGCCTCAGAGGAGGAAAAGTGAGGAATTATTGAACCTTTCCTTTAATCTGCTTCCCCAAATCTGTCACACTCCATGAGAAAGTGATATATGAGGCTCCAGCTGTGCATGGCCTGGATTTTACTCCGTTCTGAATTTCTGCATTATTACAGAATGCTTAGAAGTGGATAAGGGGTCATGCCCTTCTCTTACTTATTTTGTTTTTCCCCTCACTCTTCATCTCATGTTGTGCTATAAATAAAAGAAATGACTGTCATTATTTTGGAGGAGAGATGATATAATTTGAGTATGTGCCTAGAAAAAAAACACACACGAAAAAAAAAACCCACTGCATGTTCAGTCATCACATCAGATATCAGCCCTGTAACTGACTGAAGTCTGTTTATTAGGACAGTGTCTGCAGTTATTGTTGTTGTAAGGCAGGCATGCTAATGTCTCTGTTCGTCCACAGACGCACAAATATTAAACCATAATTCCTTAGCAGACCGCACACAAAGTTTGCAAAGTAAAAAATAAAGTTATTAGTTCTCATCTCATTATCTCTAGCCGCTTTATCCTGTTCTACAGGGTCGCAGGCGAGCTGGAGCCTATCCCAGCTGACTATGGGTGAAAGGCGGGGTACACCCTGGACAAGTCGCCAGGTCATCACAGGGCTGACACATAGACACAGACAACCATTCACACTCACATTCACACCTACGGTCAATTTAGAGTCACCAGTTAACCTAACCTGCATGTCTTTGGACTGTGGGGGAAACCGGAGCACCCAGAGGAAACCCACGCGGACACGGGGAGAACATGCAAACTCCGCACAGAAAGGCCCTCGCTGGCCACGGGGCTCGAACCCGGACCTTCTTGCTGTGAGGCAACAGTGCTAACCACTACACCACCGTGCCGCCCTTTATTATTGTTATTCTTATTATTAGTAGTAGTATTTACATACAATAAAGTATTAATTTTTAAATTTAACTTATGCAGTTTTCTTTATATGTCAACATTTCTACTTTCAAAAATCTCATCTCATCTCATTATCTCTAGCCGCTTTATCCTTCTACAGGGTCGCAGGCAAGCTGGAGCCCATCCCAGCTGACTACGGGCGAAAGGCGGGGTACACCCTGGACAAGTCGCCAGGTCATCACAGGGCTGACACATAGACACAGACAACCATTCACACTCACATTCACACCTACGGTCAATTTAGAGTCACCAGTCAACCTAACCTGCATGTCTTTGGACTGTGGGGGAAACCGGAGCACCCGGAGGAAACCCACGCGGACACGGGGAGAACATGCAAACTCCACACAGAAAGGCCCTTGCCGGCCCCGGGGCTCGAACCCAGGACCTTCTTGCTGTGAGGCGACAGCGCTAACCACTACACCACCGTGCTGCCTACTTTCAAAAATATTTTTTTTTTCCAAATCCAATTCAAATCTTTGACATTTGTTCCAGGATCAACATATTTCCAACATCTCATCTCATCTCATTATCTCTAGCTGCTTTATCCTGTTCTACAGGGTCGCAGGCAAGCTGGAGCCTATCCCAGCTGACTACGGGCGAAAGGTGGGGTACACCCTGGACAAGTTGCCAGGTCATCACAGGGCTGACACATAGACACAGACAACCATTCACACTCACATTCACACCTACGGTCAATTTAGAGTCACCAGTTAACCTAACCTGCATGTCTTTGGACTGTGGGGGAAACCGGAGCACCCGGAGGAAACCCACGCAGACACGGGGAGAACATGCAAACTCCGCACAGAAAGGCCCTCGCCGGCCATGGGGCTCGAACCTGGACCTTCTTGCTGTGGGGCGACAGCGCTAACCACTACACCACCGTACCGCCTGTTTCCAACATATCTTCTCTAATATCCCGGCTACCATTTTTTGCTGGCATCGGTCCAAGATTGGTACCGGGTATCTGTGGTGAGTTTCCAGAGGTGGACAGTAACAAAGTACATTTACTTCAGTACTGTACTTAAGTACACTTTTTGAGTATCTGTACTTTACTTGAGTATTATTTTCTTTTGGAAACTTATGACTTTAACTTCACAACATTTGAAAGGCAAATATCGTACTTTTCACTCCACTACATTTCTGTCAAGGTCCTCGTTACTCGTTACTATGAAGCAGCTTTGAAAGTGGATGTTTTTTCTTTTCTACAACGTGATTGGTTTTTTTCGCAGGTGACACTGAGACAGCCAGTCAGTAATCACTAGGGTCACGTCACGTCCATTGACTGTATAAAATCAAGATCAGTGATTTCTCAGCAGCGTTATTTAACACGATCAGTTGATGGCAGAATGGAAGGAGGCGGTTCTTCTGGAGAACGCACGCACTCATGGCTTTACCTAGAACCCATGTTTCAGTTTTCTGAAAAGAAAGAAAGCACAACTTTATTCATCACACACTTGTGAAATTTCCTCTCTGCATTTATTTAACCCATCTGAAGCAGTGAACACACACATGAGCAATGAGCGCACACACATACCCAGAGCAGTGGGCAGCCATGCTAACAGCGCCCGGGGAGCAGTTGGGAGGAACAGTCATTACGTTTTAAATGTTTGCTTTGTTTGCCGAAAATGAACCACATCACGGCCTACAAAAACTTGCCGTCCGACCTGCAGAAGCATATTGAGGTATGTAAACGTTTTATTCCAAGAGAAAGCTTGCAACGAAGTTGTCTGTGCTTTTAGATCTAGCAATAATGTTGCAATAGTCCAGAAACAGAAATATGTTTTAGCATAATCTTGCCAAATAAACAGAATGTAGAAATCTTTCTTTTCTAGTAGCGTTAGCTACCCAATATAATTTCGAGTTTGAAAAGAGTTTAGCATGTCAGGTGGAGCGTCACTGACTAGCTAGCCTAACGTTAAACCACCATGATGCACAGCATGTGTTCATTTTGTGAATTCACATTTCTGTCTTTGGTAACGACATTAGGTTTGTAAGCGTTGTGGCAATAACACAACAATGCTTTGACAGAAAATGTACTTTTAATACTTAAGTATTTTTAAAAGCAAATACTTCAGTACTTCACGTAACTTAAGTAAAAATTTAACTGGATAACTTTCACTTGTATCGGAGTAACATTTGACCAGTGAGATCTGTACTTTGACTTAAGTAATGAAGTTGGGTACTTTGTCCACGTCTTTTGGGTTTCCCAAAAGCCTCTTAATGCTAAGAGCATCTTAACTAGGAGAGAGAGAGAGAGTGTGTGTTAATTGTGCTGCTCGTTCTACCATTGAACAATGATCTTTGTGCTACAATCCTTTTGGGAAACTTGGCACAGATTGGTGGCATCTCCTTTCTATCCATTATCCATAACCGCTTATCCTGTGTAGGTTCACAGGCAAGCTGGAGCCTGTCCCAGCTGACTATGGGTGAGAGGTGGGGTACACCCTGGACAAGTCACCAGAGCATCACAGGGCTGACACATAGAGACAAACAACTATTCACACATACACATTCACACCTCTGGTCAATTTAGAGCCACCAATTAGCCTAACCTGCATGTCTTTGGACTGTGGGGGAAACCGGAGCACCCGGAGGAAACCCACACAGACACGGGGAGAACATGCAACCTCCACACAGAAAGGCCCTCGCCGGCCACGGGGCTCAAACCCAGAACCTTCTTGCTGTGAGGTGACAGTGCTAACCACTACGCCACTGTGCCACCCATTAGTCTCTTTTATAAAAAATAAAATTTAAGAAATAAACAGCACACCCAGCGTTTCTATTCTTTTACTATACCTAAAGAGCAGAACGGTGGTGTAGTGGTTAGCATTGTTGCCTCACAGCAAGCAGGTTCTGGGTTTGAACCCAGTGGTTGATGGTTAGGTTAACATGGGGCAGCCTTGGGCTGAAGTACCCTTAAGCAAGGCACCTAACCCCCAACTGCTCCCTGGGTGCCACCCTATACTCTGGGTATGTGTGTGTGCTCACTGCTCATGTATGTGTGTTCACCGCTTCAGATGGGTTAAATGCAGAGAGGAATTTCACTGTGCTTAAGTGTATGTGTGATAAATAAAGTTGTTCTTCTTCTAAGTTAGCTTTCTTTGAAGAAAAAAAGTCATTCTATACTATAAACTCAATCTATACTTGTATAGGTAGTAGTATTTTGTCTCCAAATAAAATATTGACACCCCAAAGAAGAACATTTCCTAATAATAAACAAATTGTCCTTATTGAAACTTAAAAACTCATTATTTTATCAGTTGTTCTCATTTGCCTTTAATCATGTCATGTTTTCTTGGGGTTTTCCTGTTTTCTTTGAGATTGCAGACATGTAAAATCCCCTTATCGTCCATTACCATGGGAAAAACCAAACAACTTCCAAAGCCAAAGAGGTCAATGTTTGTGGATCTGTACAACTCTGGTAATGGACTAAAAAAATACTTATGTAGTATCTCCATAACACAATGTTTCACAGGAAATTTGACAGGATCTATAGTCCTGGGCCCACCATGATGAGAATGGTGAAGAAGAGGGAAAAGCATCTTTTAGCACTATAATTAGCATCCTGTCTTGTACTCAATGTATAATTTTATGGTGGATCAGTGATGCTTTCAGGCTGTTTTGTTGCTGGTTCACTGCACATCTTTTGTGAAGATTGATGGCATCAGGAGTTTTACTAAATACAAGAATATTTCAACCCAAACCTGGATCTGAACCCTGCTGAAAACTTGTGGTCTGAATAAAAACCATAAGTCCACATGCACAAACGTAAGAACAGAAAGAAGCTGTTCTTGCATGTAGGAATGGATAGAAATCCACCTATAACCTTATTAGATATTCCAGGAAGAGACTCAGGTCTGTCTAGAGCAGGCTTCATCCATCCATCCATCCATCCATTATCTGTAGCTGTTTATCCTGTCCTACAGGGTCGCAGGCAAGCTGGAGCCTATCCCAACTGACTATGGGCGAGAGGCGGGGTACACCCTGGACAAGTCACCAGGTCATCGCAGGGCAGAGTAGGCTTCACAAACTATTAATTGTAAGCATTGCAATTTAAAAGCAGCATTCGTATAATGTAAGACATAATCTCAGAGTTTTAATATTTTAGCACAGAATTAGCCCATGTATTAGAAGAAGAACAATAACAATAACAACGACAACAACAACTTTATTCATCACACGTACACTTGTGAAATTCCTCTCTTCATTTAACCCATCTGAAGCAGTGAACACACACATGTACACACACGTGATCAAGGAGCACACACACATACCCAGAGCAGTGGGCAGCCATCCTAACAGTGCCTGGGGAGCAGTTGGGGGGTAGGTGCCTTGCTCAAGGGCACCTCAGTCTAAGGCCACCCCATGTTAACCTGGCCACATGTTTTTGGACTGTGGGGAAAACCGGAGCACCCAGAGGAAACCCAGGCAGACACGGGGAGAACATGCAAACTCCACACAGAAAGGCCCCTGTTGGCTGCTGGACTAGAACCCAGAACCTTCTTGCTGAGAGGCGACAGTGCCATGTGTGTTACTTTTGTCCAGCATGGATTATAGTAAAATTAATCAATTCTAGTTTCTCAGAAGGTGGCATGGTGGTGTAGTGGTTGGCACTAGCACAGTGGTTAGGCTAATTGGTGGCTCTAAATTGTCCATAGGTGTGAATGTGAGTGTGAATCGTTGTTTGTCTCTATGTGTCAGCCCTGTGTGATGATCTGGTGACTTGTCCAGGGTGTACCCCGCCTCTCACCCATAGTCAGCTGGGATAGGCTCCAGCTTTTCCATCTCCTTAGGTCCAAATACACTATATTGCCAAAAGTATTTGCTCACCCATCCAAATTATCGGAATCAGGTGTTCCAATCACTTCCATGGCCACAGGTGTATAAAATCAAGCACCTAGGCATGCAGACTGTTTTTACAGTTTGGAGCTGGCCCCTTCCTCTTCCAACATGACTGTGCACCAGTGCACAAAGCAAGGTCCATAAAGACATGGATGACAGAGTCTGGTGTGGATGAACTTGACTGGCCTGCACAGAGTTCTGACCTCAACCCAATAGAACACCTTTGGGATGAATTAGAGCGAAGACTGAGAGCCAGGCCTTCTCGTCCAACATCAGTGTGTGACCTCACAAATGCGCTTCTGGAAGAATGGTCAAAAATTCCCATAAACACACTCCTAAACCTTGTGGACAGCCTTCCCAGAAGAGTTGAAGCTGTTCTAGCTGCAAAGGGTGGACCGACGTCATATTGAACCCTATGGATTAGGAATGGGATGTCACTTAAGCTCATATGTGAGTCAAGGCAGGTGAGCAAATACTTTTGGCAATATAGTGTATGTACTAGGGACAAAAATTATTGAAATTGGTCTGGTATTGGGTTAGAGCGCCAGCAACCGCAAAACAGCTATACAGTGAAATCCTACAGGGCAAACATCCACGTCAAAGTAAACCACTTGTTTTCGCCAGTAACAGGCTCATAATATTATAAGTGTCTAACAACATGGAAAGGATCCCTACAGAGATACACCTGGGTCTGTTTACCTCAGTAACTGTAAAGAAAATGAGTCTTTCTGCAGTCATTGTTTACCTTTCTGTTTTTCTGGTCTCTGATGCAGTAGTGCCTGTAGTCAATTTTGATAATCACATTGCCAGTTTTTCTTTGGCTAGTCAGACACAAGGTACACCACCACTCTTGCCAGAGCAGCTGGGGGTTAGGTTCCTTGCTCAAGGCCAGTACTGCTGATCCAGGGAATCAAACCAGCAACCTTTTGGTCCCAAAGCTGCTTCTCTAACCATGAGGCCCTGGCTTCCCCCTGTAGTTGATTATCACATTTACAAAAGATATCCTTTCCATGTTGTGTATAGGGCCCAGGTTAAAAATCCTGGAGTTTTCCTTTAACCTTGGTATTTGTATCTTCCTCTCCAGTGGGTTTGTAAACTGAACACATTCAGTGATTTAAGATCTATTTAAAACCTTGACCATTTTTGGTGAATACAGAATTCAAGTTTGATTTCTGACTAACGGTTTTTAATCCTCAAACTGAAATGCAGTTCTTCTGAATAGTAATGTGATTGTGACAAGAAAATGACACTCACAAGCTTGTGGGCAAAAAAAAAAATCTGAGCATTTAAAGCAATTAATTCAGAACCAGACTCAAAATGACTCTCTTGGTCCTGTTAGCACACGAGTTAGTGTTTTTTTACACCCTATATAGGGCATTCTGTGGTAGATATGAGGCCCAGTAGACTGAAACAGAAAAGCAGCAGTTTCTCAGCAGTGCTCTGAAATGTCAAGCCTTTTAAACATTTTTTCCCGCAATATTTGAGCACCCCTTGAGTGTGAGTCATATCCAGGTCAGCAGCATGATGATGCCTGGAGGAATTACTGCCTGATGCTCCACTCTGACTGTAAGTCACTAATCTGTGCTTATCCTGGGAAGGAAAATAGCCATGTCAAAGCCCCTGGATATGATGCGAATTGGTGGGATTTGTCTGGAATTTTGGAGTCCTGCTCTCATACAAAGCTGAACCTCAATAACCAAGCAGTTTCACATTCAGACCAAAGAAGAGAAAAATCAGCTGGACTGTTTAGTATGTCTGTGAAGGTTCTCAGTCATCCAGGTCATTGTAAACTGTAGGTGCTAAAGAAGGCAACTGGACTTGCTTGAAATTCTTAGACATTTCACCTCTCATCCGAAAGGCTTCTTCAGTTCTGTCTGACTAGTGGGGAGTTCCAGATATTTATCCTCTAGTGGACCAAAAGCAACCCTAAGGAGAGTCGTTGAGGTCACATGGGTCATTGAGCCTCTCAGGCTACATCCACACGACAACGGCAACGAGATGTTATTTAAAAAAATATCGCGTCCACATGGGCAACGATCAGTAAAATATCAGGTCCATATGGCAACGCAACGCTTGCTGAAAACGATGCAATACACATGCCACACCTCTAGGGGCGCTGTAAGACGGTCCCTTCGGAGACACCAGAACAATAGAAGAAGTAAGGACGCATGCGCATAAACTATTATGCGCGAGACTTCATATTCGCCACAAAGTCAGAAAAATCTGTTCGTAAAATTACATTATAATGACCAAATACAATGAAAAGTATTTTTCCAGTCTCACCTGTGAAAGGTAATCCCATGTGATCTCGTTTGGACGGTAAACCTGTTGGTACAGTTAAACGCAGCACATGAATGAAGCATCTTTATTCTCCGCTTTGACCCATCCAATATGGCGGTGAGGATGACGTATGATTCTACGCGGAAGGCGGCGTCTTTAATGGTCTGGAATAAATTGAATGCTACATGTTGATGGATTAATTTGTTCTTCTATGCCCTTTTTGAGGAATGTATTGTAGGACTTAAACCAACATCTGAAGAGGTGAGATCGCTCCTTTTTTTCCCTATTTTTGCTGGCAGGATTGACTCTGCCCTAAGGGCTATTCTCTCTCTCTCTCTCTCTCTCTCTCTCTCTCTCACTTTGCACCATTACACAATAAATATTCACAGTGAAAATATTTTGTAAGCACGTTTCATGAACCAAGTTATAGGATTTGTTGACAACTCGCATCGAGTTCGTTACACTTCTACCTGGCGTGAAGCACTGACAGTCATGTGGTTGTGACGTCATCGTAAACAAATCCGTTCTACTCATCCAGACGACTTCGCAATGGCACCGTTGCCAGATCTTTCCACTCTGGGACCCGTTCTCAAAAGATTGCGTTTTGGGGCACCCAAAACGCCGGTGCCGTGTGGACGCCAGGCCTAAACGATAAACAATTGTATCGGATTCACCTGAATCTGTTGCCGTGTGGACAGGGCCTCAGTCATCCTGTAGGTTGTTGGGGTCACTGGAGGCTGGGTGTGAATGGTGTTAGCAGCCTAAAGAGTTGTTAGAGTGATCTGTGGGTTGTTAGCTCTCTCTGCCATCATGTGTCATTGAAGTCAGCTGAGGCCCTGTCCACACGGCAACGGATTCAGGTGAATCTGATAAAATTGTTTATCATTTCGGCCTGGCGTCCACATGGCACCGGCATTTTGGGTGCCCCAAAACGAAATCTTTTGAGAATGGATTCCAGAGTGGAAAAATCTGGCAACGGCCCCGTTGCAAAGTCGTCTGGATGAGTAGAACGGATTTGTTTATGATGACGTCACAACCACATGACTGTCAGTGCTTCACACCGGGTAGAAGTGTAATGAACTCGATGCGAGTTGTCAACAAATCCTATAACTTGGTTCATGAAACGCGCTTACAAAATATTTTCACTGCTTTCCAAAAACAAAAACAATCCCGCCAGCAAAAATAGGGGGAAAAAAAGGAGCGATCTCACCTCTTCAGATGTTGGTTTAAGTCCGACAATACATTCCTCAAAAAGGGCGTAGAAGAACAAAGTAATCCATCAACGTGTAGCATTCAATTTATTCCGGACCATTAAAGAATTCTGGAGGATATCAGAATGTTGGTGTACTGGCTTCCATCTACCCCCATTCATTCCTCTCTCTCTCCATCTACCCCCATTCATTCCTCTTTCCGCGTCTTTTGTTTTACGCTACTGATTAATAATCAAAACTTTATGTGGCTGATGCTACAGAAGAAGGGGTTTATGCACATGCGTCTACTTCTTCTATTGTTCTGGAGTCTCCGATGGGACCGTCTTACAGTGCACGTAGAGGTGTGGCATGTGTATTGCATCATTTTCAGCAAGCGTTGCGTTGCCATATGTACCTGATATTTTACTGATCCGTTGTCCATGTGGACACAATATTTAAAAAAAAAAATCTCGTTGCCATTATCGTGTGGATGTAGCCTGAGTCTTGGTGTGGATGTGTATTCAGTTTTCTGGGAAGTGTGCCAAGGACTGCATTGCAGGTGGCTGATAAGTGGTGTCTCAGACCACCTCCTCTGTTCAGTGATGGTCATTTCAGGTTGACAAAGATGGCTTCTTTTACCCCTCTTTCAAACCACCAGTCTTCTCTGGCTAGAATGCGTACATTGCAGTCCTGAAACGAGTGTCCTTTGTTATTGAGATGAAGATAGACTGCAGAGTCCTGGCCTGAGGAACCGGCTGTCCTGTGTTGAGCCATGCACCTGTGAAGCGGTTGTTTCGTTTCCCCAATGTACAGGTCCATGCATTCCTCACTGCACTGAATTGCGTACACTACATTGTCCTGTTTGTGTCTGGGTATTCTGTCCTTAGGGTGGACCAATTTCTTCCTCAGGTGAAAAATGACATAATAATAATTCTTGAAAAATAAAAGATACATTCTTCCCATCAAAGACTTTTAATCCATATTTTGTTGCTTTTTTCATTTTTGGGGGTTTTGTTTTCGAGTAGAGTTTTTATTTCGTCCTCGGTTGGTTCAGCAACATGCTCCGCCATTTTGTTTTTCTCTACTCAGGGTATATGAGCTGATAGCCTACCGGTAGTAGTAGAGTAGCCAATCAGAGTGCATGATTTGCTCATATCCAGTGAATGTGGATAGAACACACACACACACACACACACACACACACACTGATCAGCCACAAAATTAAAACCACTGAGAGGTGAAGTGAATAACATTGATTATCTCATTACAGTGGCACCTGTCAAGGGGTGGGATATATTAGGCAGCAAGAGAACAGTCAGTTCTTGAAGTTGATGTGTTGGAAGCAGGAAAAATGGGCAAGCATTAGGATCTGAGCGACTTTGACAAGGGCCAAATTGTGATAGCTACGGTAGATGACTGGGTCTGAGCATCTCCAAAATGGCACATCTTGTGCGGTGTTCCCAGTATGCAGTGGTTAGTACCTACCAAACAGAAAGGTGTTAGCATTAACCTTCTCACCAATTTGTGCTACAGTAGCTCTTCTGTGGGATTGGACCATATGGGCTAGCCTTCGTGCCTCATTGTGAATCAATGAGCCTTCGACACCCATGACCCTGTCGCCAGTTCACTGGTTGTCCTTCCTTGGACCACTTTTGGTAGGTACTAACCACTGCATACCAGGAACAACCCACAATATGTGCCATTTTGGAGATGCCAGTCACAATTATTGGCACCCTTTATAAAGATTAATAAAAAGGGTTAGAAAAAAAATCCACGTTTTGGTGAAGTCACTTCATCTCACACTGAAAAAATTAGAAAAATCCAACCTTTAATTGAAATGCATTTATTCAGAGAAAAACAAATCCCTCATCAAGAAATAATTATTTTCGACAAAAAGACGTGTAACTATTATTGATTGTGATTTGCGTTCCTTCAGTCTTCTTAAAAGTGGCCACTCATTAAATAAAGGTGATACAAACTTACATGAAAAAGGGTCAATTAGTTGAGCAGGGCTGAAATTCCTGCTGGACTTTCTGTTGCTAGATGAGTCAGGGAGCACTGAGTGCAGTCTGCATATTTAACAGTTCTCTCTGTGATTTGAAAGTAAAAAATCCTTCTTATCTCAGAACTATGTTAAAAGTAAGTGCTATGTACTAATTTTTATACGTCTTATAGATTTATCTTTGCTGTTGAAGTCTGCCAGTTTCTTACATTGACCAGCGCTGTCCACTTCCTGCCTTACACAGAGCTGGAGAATTGAATGTCCCTTAATTTCACAGCAGATGGCATAAAACAAGAGTACAGGGCTCAGATATCTGACATCTCTTTGTTCCTTTTTTACTTCTCTGATTAAACTGAGAGGGAAAAACCTTTTCATTAAAAAAAAAACTAATCACGAATCTGTGTTCCTTTCCATATCATCATGCCATATGCTCTCTCCCTCACACACACACACACACACACACACACACACTTCTGTGTCCTTGTTTCCATGGTGATGGAGGATGGGATGCCCATTGCATTGTGGTAGTGAGTCAGCGAGAACTAAGAGGTAGGACAGTAAAGCACCACTAATTCCTCTTCCCTGAAGCTCAGTCATGCTTACATCACAGCAGGGCGTTTCTCTTGGTGAGATGTGGAAAGCCCTGTAGTTACTAAAAACATACCATGTTTCTGCCAAAGTATTTTTTTTTTAAAAGAAGATTCCATTCTTCATCATAACATAATATAATTCTGTAAAATAGGGATCAGAATCTATAACAAAGGAGCGTATTGGGTCAATATCAGGGATTACTAATTAAAGCTAGATGGCCTTTCGATTTCATCAAATCGGTGAAATTTAGTTCCCTCTGAGATTTGTGAAAATTGTGATATGTTTATTTCTGTAATATCTCACAAAATATCAGGCCATTCTGTGGCTGGGAAGTTATTTAATTTGATGGGATTCCTGAGCAAATGTGCATGAAATCACTCACTTTGTGCAGTCAAGCAGACAGAGGAAGTCCGTATACGCATGCGCAGGTTTACCTTTTCTTCTTCTTTTGGGCTTTACAGCAGTTGCATTACTGCCATCTACAGGTTTACCTTTGACTGTGCACTGACAGATACATCATTCTGTCACTAAACGAACAGATGATCGCACCGAGGTGCTCGCTGACCTCTGATATTTATTAGTTTGGTCCTGCGTTTCCTTTCCTTCGCAACATAACGTCTTTTCTTCTCGCTTTTCGTTATTGTAGTCGGTCTTTCACGTTTCATTCGCACACTCACATCCTTTATTTTCATTTCTTGTTTCAAATTTGTATCACACAATGCCTTGCATGAATGGGGAAAGCCCACCACGTGATGCATGATGTAGTATCTTGAATTGAGTCATGGTGAAGCAGGAAAAATAGCGGAGAATTTAGGGCCACGTGGCCCGAAATTCATTAATTGTTCTATTTAACAAAAATGAATAAATCTGGAAGTCTGTGATTTGAATTCAATAACTGGGTGTCAGGGAAAATTCTTTTTATGACCTACACTTGAAAAATCTGAAAGGCAGTCTACCTTTAATATTCGACAATGAATAGCGTGTTTGACCTTTTTGAATGAAATATCATTTCAAAACATGAAGTAAATGGTGTGTAAACTAATAGTATCTTCTTAATTATTAATTGAGCAATAAAAACAATTTATTGGTGTGGACTCAGACTATTGAGCTGTAACAGCTAACCTATAATGAAAGGAGGAGGTAAAGTATTCAGCACAATTTCAACATTTTCTGATGAGCAAGAAATGAAATCCACATATTTCCCTTTCTGCACATCTCAGCCTTTCCTTTTTCCATCTTTTCCCTCAGGACACCATTAATAATAACTCTTTTGGTGAAAAAGACCGGAGGAAAGAGAAGAAGACCCATTCGTCTTCACCTCACATAAAAGGTAAGCCAAACTTTTGCACTTAATCATGAATGCCTGTGATTATTATTTTATCGATCTAATGCATTTTATTTATATCACATAGTCTCGGCCTCAGATGCTCTGCCTGCAAAAGATATTTAAATTCAGAGTTTACAGTGGTAAAAACACCCTTGTCCAAATTATAGACTGAAAGTAAACTATTAATTTAGCTTTTAATATGGATGCTATGATAATGACATTTTATTTGTGAATCCTATACTGAAAACTCAGCTGTGTTACGTCTTTAACGGCATGATTCCATTGTTAGCAAACAAACCTTGTTGTCTGAGACGGGTTATGTAATACGTGCAGTTTTCTTTCTGTTGAAATGACTGCCTGTGAAAAAAATATTACTTTAATTGGATCACAAGAGGCCACAAGTTCACAAGAGGCTTCATGGTAAAAACAGGGTGTTCACACTGGCACCCCAAACAACTTTGTTTCCTAATTTTAGATTCTGATCTTATCTGAAAGTTCAAATAAGGACACAGACCAATCCTGCATGTATACATAATTTTGTGTGCGTGCGTGTGTTCTTTTTTCCTCCATAATCCCCTTCCTGTTGGACCTATTACCTAATATATAATCTGCTGTGTGTGTAATAGGGGCCCAGCCTGCCACTGTTGAATATGTTACCCCAACCGATGGGGACAAGGTCCAAGCCAGCAGCCGGTTGGATGCTAAGCCGTGTGTGGCTGCTTCTATGACACACAAAGCTCCAGTTTCTAACTGCAAGAAGCAGGATAAACCTTCTGACAGTGTGGGCAACAACATCTGTACGGTCCCGGTGTCCAATCAGACAGCCATGAAGGACAAGACGAGGGACGGGAATGTGACTGGGACTATCAGCAAAGAGAAAGCCCACTGTAACACCATGAATGGCTGCAGGGAACATGTTCAGTACTCTGGAGAAAATGGGTATATACACCACAACTCGGATAAAAACAAGGACAGGAGTAAGGAGACAAGGCTGGACATCCAGTTAACGCCAGTGGGTGCTGAGCAGGAGAGACCTTTCCTTTCCCAAAGCAGCGACAGCAACCGCATGTCCATCAGCTCCGATACTGAACTCCCTCCCCTGCATTTCCATTCTCTAGCCGAACGTACCAACCCATCCATCAGTGAAGAGGATGAAGTGTATCCTCCAACGCCTCCGTGCAGGACTGATAGCCTCAGCGAGATAATAGACTCTGTTTCGAATGAAAAAGCAGGCGACAAAGCAGCTGTGAACACAGCAGTTAGCACAGACGACTCAGGACTGACATACGACTCGGTGAAATACACCCTGGTGGTGGACGAGCACTCGAAGTTGGAGCTGGTTAGCCTAAAACAGTGTTACCAAGGCTATGACAGCGACAGTGACAACACTGTCTACGAGTCGGCTGTTGAAGAGGACGAGGAGGATCATGAGGTGGATGATGACGAAGAAGAGTCAGGCGCAACGCGAATGAATAGGGACACTTCTGGGCTGTCGACAGACTCTGCCACTGACACCACGTCAGACATGCCTCGCTCACGCAAATTCCTCAATGTCTTCATAAACAGGCGTCCGCGCTTTCCTGGTGGGTGGAGCACATTTCTATAACTTGCACTAAATTTGTTGTCACACTTTCTAAAATGGAGAAAAAACACTGAATGATAGTGGTCCAAAAATGCAGACTTGTGGCACTACGTTTCATAATAATCCCCTTTCTAGACTTTAGACGCATAAAATTTTGCAAACACGGTCCTTTTTCGTCAGGAATGCTAAATCCACAGTCAGACACACGCACACCCTTCCCCCCACCCCCAAAAAAATCGCTTTTACCCTCCCCTGTGGAGAAGAACATGGATTTCTCTGACAAGCTTACATTCTAACTGAACAATTTTACTTATAATCATGTGTTTTGTGCTGTCAGGTTTTAAGATCACTTTAATTCTACCTCAATGCTTTTGAATTCTCAGTTCTGACTGGTCAGAAATTAATCAAGAATTTTCCATAACAGCAATTTTCACAGTAGTTCCAGCTGTAAGGCAAATCACAGGTTTATTAATGAATTAATGTGCTTGTTCTAATACGTTATCATGTAGGGACATGTTTGGTAGACACACCAATATGGCAACTTTTCTGTCAGTATCTTATTTTGTATTTTTCTAAGGAGTTTCCATTGTTAGATGTAACAGTCAGAGGAACAGTTTTACAAAATGGTAAAGTCTTCAGGACAGATGGTTTGGAAGTTTCTCTGTAATGTCTGTTTCTATTTGCTGTAATGTAAGTGATAACCGGATCTAGCCAATTTTGCTGATATTACACAACCTGAAATGTAACTCTAAATGGATAAAAAGTATGAAGTATAGTAACTTAATAAATGAAGAATTGTTAGTATTGGCAAATTGCTGTGATATAAGAGGATTAAACCATTTTGGGAGTCAATTCAATTTTATTGTCATATGTACTCAAGACAGTGTCACACAGTACAATAAAATTCTTATTCTGAGTCCTCCAGCAACATTACCTAAACATGAAAAAAAGACATTTTAAAAAAGTAATTAAAATTAAATAATAAAGTAATTAAACTAAAGAAATTAAACAGATATCAAGTAATTAAAAACAAGGAAATAAATAGTGAAAAAGGTCCAGCAAAGTGTATGAAGTGTCAGTGCAAATAAATAGATAGTTCAGTGCAAACTCTACAGGACTGGGGGGAGAGGCAGTGGCTGGGTTTCATTCACGAGCCTGATGGCATGGGGTAAAAAAAACTGTCTTTCAGCCTAGTTGTTTTGGCTGCAATGATCCTGTAGCATCTCCCTGATGGTAGCAACATCAGTCACAGTGCAATAACCAGTTTTGCAGTGATAACAGTAACCCTGCTTCACGTTCTGTTGCGTTACACCACTGTATCATTTATTGTTGTCTTATGCCACTGTTACCATACAAGTAAAAAAATTTCAACCTGAGTGATTATTTTTTTTTACCTGGGTAGTTCATAATTTCCAACCTCGGTAAAATTTTGGATTATCTAAGATTCTTAAAAAGGGATATTCCATCCCATCTCTGTCTCCATCGACCTACCATTTCTTCGTCTCCCTGTCTACCTAATTAGCATTTTAAAAATATTGTTTTTCATACTTAACCAGGATTTGAACTTAGAACCTTCTGATTCTTAACCCAACACCTTAACCACGACACCAGCAACAATCTCAATGGAAAGAGTGATATATATTTTGAATTTATTAACGAGTCCAGTCTTATTACATCATCAAGTAGTTTAAAATACAAAGTCTTCCCAAATCCTAACCCTAACCTCAAAGTACTTTGTTTTATTATAAAATGTAAAGTCTTTCCAAATCTTAACCCTAACCTAAATGTATTTTGTTTTATTATAAAATACAAAGTCTTCCCAAATCTTAACCCTAACCTAAAGGTACTTTGTGTTTTATTATAAAATACAAAGTCTTCCCGAATCTTAACCCTAACCTAAAGGTACTTTGTTTTATTATAAAATGTAAAGTCTTTCCAAATCTTAACCCTAACCTAAATGTATTTTGTTTTATTATAAAATACAAAGTCTTCCCAAATCTTAACCCTAACCTAAAGGTACTTTGTGTTTTATTATAAAATACAAAGTCTTCCCAAATCCTAAACCTAACCTCAAAGTACTTTGTTTTATTATAAAATGCAAAGTCTTTCCAAATCTTAACCCTAACCTAAAGGTATTTTGTTTTATTATAAAATAAAAAGTCTTCCCAAATCCTAACCCTAACCTCAAAGTACTTTGTTTTATTATAAAATACAAAGTCTTCACAAATCCTAACCCTAACTTCAGGTACTTTGTTTTATTATAAAATAAAAGGTCTTCCCACATCCTAACCCTAACCTCAAGGTACTTTATGTTTTAAATCCAAGGTGTTCCCAAATCTTAACCCTAACCTCAAGATACTTTATGTTTTATTATAAAATACAAAGTCTTCCCAAATCCTAACCCTAACCTCAAGGTACTTTATGTTTTATTATAAAATACAAAGTCTTCCCAAATCCTAACCCTAACCTCAAGGTACTTTATGTTTTATCATAAAATACAAAGTCTTCCCAAATCCTAACCCTAACTTCAGGTACTTTATGTTTTATTATAAAATAAAAAGTCTTCCCAAATCCTAACCCTAACCTCAAGGTACTTTGTTTTATTATAAAATAAAAAGTCTTCCCAAATTCTAACCCTAACCTCAAGGTACTTTGTTTTATTATAAAATACAAAGTCTTCCCAAATCCTAACCCTAACCTCAAAGTACTTTATGTTTTATTATAAAATATAAAGTCTTCCTAAATCCTAAACCTAACCCTAGATATAGTAAGTCTCCCTAATACAATTTGCAAATTATGAACTGGGTTAAAAATTCTAACCTACGTTGAAAAATTCCACCTGACCTACTGTACAATTCACCTTGTGTTTCATTCTATACATTCCTTACTAAAACACAAACAGGGCCAAGCATGGAGCCTTGTGGCACCATTTCCATAACAATCCACTTTGTAAAGCTCGGACTTCTAAGAGCTAAATCTTTGTTCCTCTTAAGGCAATGATATGCAGTACTGTTTTATTAGCAAACATCACTTACCTCTTGTTTGTTGATCCATAGGTGTGGAATCCTTTGGTCTTTTCTCCTGCATTATCGATGGTGAGGAGAGAGAGCAGAGCCACAGGGCAGTGTTCAGGCATGTCTCTCTCATCCTCATTTCTCTTGAATAACACTTACATTCAGTTGAAACATAATCTTCAAGCCAGGACTGATGAGAAAGTGGAAGCCCATCTTAAATTTAAATTGTATGTGTTAAACTATGGTTAACTGTATGATGAAATAAACATTTAAAACCTATAAATGCATACCATTTAATTTAGGACAGCTTATTAATTTTCAGTACATCTTCCAAAAACTTATGCCACCATCAGAACCTGGTGTCAATTCACAATACTGAGATGTACAGTACTGTGCAAAAGTCTTTGGCACATATAAAGAAATGCTGTAGGCCTAAAATGTCTTAAAAATAATGAAATTAAAATGTTTCAATATTAAAGACATACTATAAACAGTAAGCATGATAAATGAAACAAAGTCAGTATTTGGTGTGAGACAACCCTTTGCTATATATACAGCAGTCTCAGGTTCAATGAGTGCAGTTTTATGCAGAAATGAGCTGTAGGTTTTACTGAGCATCTTGCAGAACCAGCCACAGTTCTTCTGGACACTGACTGTCACACTCGCGTCTTTATTTTGCACCAAAACCCAGCAGCCTTCATTATGTTTTCTTTTTTAATCTGAAAAGTGCTCTCTTATGTCACATGCTGCTCAGATACAAACTTTTTTTTATTTTGTAACATTTAATTTTGTGCTGGAAAATGAATGTTTGGAACTCTAAAATGTTTTTGTACTGACTCGATAATATAGAAGTCATAAAATAGAAATCTATCAAAAAGTTTGTATGAAAAAAAAAACATAGGGTGCCTAAGACTTTTGCACAGTACTGTGTAATAGAAAGTTTTTCTTTCCTTCCTGGATTACCCGGATCAAGTGTACTGGGCTTGGATTTGAAGTCTGTAATTTCGGAGCTGACCAAGTGCAGGGATGTATATATATAGATTACTGAACAAAACCAAGGAGAAAAATACTCTCACTCAGGGATCCCCTCTTATGGAGATGTTTGTTGTTCGTTTACAGGTTCATCCCAAGGCACGAGGATGAGCTGGAGTTGGAGGCGGATGACCCACTGTTGATGGAAATGCAGGCGGAGGATTTGTGGTGTGAAGCCTATAACATGCGCACTGGCTCCAGAGGCATTTTCCCCGCATTCTACGCAGTTACAGTCACCAAGGACAACCAGCCTAAAGGTACCGAGCGATTTAGCAAATGCAGAGTGAATATGCTCTCTTATTACACTTTTGTTCGTTCGTCTCAGATTACACCTCTTTGTTTATTTTCTTTCCAGAGGTCAAAAGTGATTGGCTGGACACATTCTGGGTGAAATTCTTGGGTTCTGTTCAAGTGCCATATCATAAAGGGAATGATGTGCTTTGTGCAGCTATGCAGAAGGTATGGTAGTATACACTGGTAAATGCAATATACACTGGTACAAATCCTTGTATCAAGCCCAGCTATCACTGTTTAACCTTCACTGATTATTAGCGCTGGCATATAACAGGTATAGAGCAACATTAAAACATTGTTCATTATTATACTTACAGGACACTTTTTCGGTGGAATAAAAACTTGTTCTATTCCCTTCTAGCGGGTTTCATTCATTTGGTTTGATAGCATGCAATATTGTTAGCATATCGCTTATTCTACATGTATTACGTCACGCTACCCAATGGAGAATGAGCATTGAATATGGCTTACGATATTGCATGGTTGTCAAGACAACATGACATCACATGTCAGAGACATAAAACTTCGGTGCTAGCGAGTGACTTTGGAAATTTGTAAACAAACATGGCTGCCAGGTTTGCTTTGTTAAATACGTAAGATTTTGAGAGAATTTTGAAAGAGAAAGACATGTTGAACACCCAAAAGGAATGTATAGTAATAATAATAATAATAATAATAATAATTTGATTGATTGATTGATTGATTGATTGATTGATTGAAGTGTTTATTTCAAATATGAAAAGCAAAATAATAAAAAGAAAAATAAAACAAACATTTAAACATAATACATAGAAATACATATTCGAAAAGGAGTGAGAAGAAGTATAACTTATAAACTCCCACCCCTTCTCCTTAAATAATGAATAACAATAACAAGCTTCCTTGTTACCTGTCTAGATGCTCATGCCTGATACTTATAGATAAATAAAATGTATTTCTGACTTTGTATTTAGAAAAACCTAAATGTAATTTACATATATCCATACCCATATATATATATATATATATATATATATATATATATATATATAAGCATAAACATATGTATACATACATATCTACATACTTATACACATATACATCCCTATATACACACACCTCCCCATACATACATACCTACATACAACCCCGATTGCAAAAAAGTTGGGACAAAGTACAAATTGTAAATAAAAATGGAATGCAATAATTTACAAATCTCAAAAACTGATATTGTATTCACAATAGAACATAGACAACATATCAAATGTCGAAAGTGAGACATTTTGAAATTTCATGCCAAATATTGGCTCATTTGAAATTTCATGACAGCAACACATCTCAAAAAAGTTGGGACAGGGGCAATAAGAGGCTGGAAAAGTTAAAGGTACAAAAAAGGAACAGCTGGAGGACCAAATTGCAACTCATTAGGTTAATTGGCAATAGGTCATTAACATGACTGGGTATAAAAAGAGCATCTTGGAGTGGCAGCGGCTCTCAGAAGTAAAGATGGGAAGAGTATCACCAAGCCCCCTAATTCTGCGCCGACAAATAGTGGAGCAATATCAGAAAGGAGTTCGACAGTGTAAAATTGCAAAGAGTTTGAACATATCATCATCTACAGTGCATAATATCATCAAAAGATTCAGAGAATCTGGAAGAATCTCTGTGCGTAAGGGTCAAGGCCGGAAAACCATACTGGGTGCCCGTGATCTTCGGGCCCTTAGACGGCACTGCATCACATACAGGCATGCTTCTGTATTGGAAATCACAAAATGGGCTCAGGAATATTTCCAGAGAACATTATCTGTGAACACAATTCACCGTGCCATCCACCGTTGCCAGCTAAAACTCTATAGTTCAAAGAAGAAGCCGTATCTAAACATGATCCAGAAGCGCAGATGTCTTCTCTGGGCCAAGGCTCATTTAAAATGGACTGTGGCAAAGTGGAAAACTGTTCTGTGGTCAGACGAATCAAAATTTGAAGTTCTTTATGGAAATCAGGGACGCCATGTCATTCGGACTAAAGAGGAGAAGGACGACCCAAGTTGTTATCAGCGCTCAGTTCAGAAGCCTGCATCTCTGATGGTATGGGGTTGCATTAGTGCGTGTGGCATGGGCAGCTTACACATCTGGAAAGACACCATCAATGCTGAAAGGTATATCCAGGTTCTAGAGCAACATGTGCTCCCATCCAGACGACGTCTCTTTCAGGGAAGACTTTGCATTTTCCAACATGACAATGCCAAACCACATACTGCATCAATTACAGCATCATGGCTGCGTAGAAGAAGGGTCCGGGTACTGAACTGGCCAGCCTGCAGTCCAGCTCTTTCACCCATAGAAAACATTTGGCACATCATAAAATGGAAGATACGACAAAAAAGACCTAAGACAGTTGAGCAACTAGAATCCTGCATTAGACAAGAATGGGTTAACATTCCTATCCCTAAACTTGAGCAACTTGTCTCCTCAGTCCCCAGACGTTTACAGACTGTTGTAAAGAGAAAAGGGGATGTCTCACAGTGGTAAACATGGCCTTGTCCCAACTTTTTTGAGATGTGTTGTTGTCATGAAATTTAAAATCACCTAATTTTTCTCTTTAAATGATACATTTTCTCAGTTTAAACATTTGATATTTAATCTATATTCTATTCTGAATAAAATATGGAATGTTGAAACTTCCACATCATTGCATTCCGTTTTTATTTACAATTTGTACTTTGTCCCAACTTTTTTGGAATCGGGGTTGTACATATACCCATATAAAATATATCTATTATAAGCATACACCTTCACATACAGTACACACGCACAACCCATGCACACAGACACGAAAAGTAACAGAAAAGTGTTCTCATAACACTTAGTGCTACCCATCACCTCCCTCATCCCTGTACCTCTTGAAAATAGTATCTTTGAACCTCATTTTAAACTGTTTCATGTTTGGACACTGCTTCAACTCCATGGTGAACCTGTTCCATAGTCTCACCCCGCTAAATGAAACACAAAAACTTTTCCTGTTTGTATGAAATAAAGTTAAATTAAAGTTAATTTTTCCCCTTAAATTATAACTGGCATGTTTCATAATTATTTGACACTGCTGTCAACCAGAGGGTTGAAAAATTGACTTTCCCAAATTTTGAATTAAAGTATGTTTTCATTGAGAGTAGTATCCAGCTGATAAGAATGCCAAAAATCTAAGAAAAAAACCAATGTTTCAGTACTTTTTTTGACCAATGAACATGCTAAGTCAGCAATAGTTACGTATGGGACCAAGGCCCTTACCGCACCCAGAGTAATACAATAAATGCCTATACCATGGTCAACCATTTATATTTCAGATTGTCTGATGAAATGGTCTTAATATGGCTCTAAGACATTCTATCAAAACCATAGTTTGGCTTACCTGACAAATAGTTAGAGCTACAATTTCAGTTACGTACGGGACATTTGATGAAAAATTAAAAAATGTCAGCCCTATGATTGCTCTCACATTACAGAACTTTTTGTCCAAGCAAGGTAGCTCACTAGGCTTAGACATGAAAATTGATACTTTTTCTTATAAAATAATCAAAAAACTTTCTGATGCCTCTAAGGACTATTTCTAATCCCCCTAAGTTACTATATAAAATCATTAAGTTACGTATGGGACAAACCTCTCATTTTCCATTCTAAGCCCATGTGGAATGAAGAATTGTTTATTGATCTAATCATAACCTCTTCGAATTATCGACAACATTATTCAGTTTATCCCTCTGGCATCTGGTCTATGAAATCCATAATTTTACAAAAATTCTGAAGACTGAAAAAATCTGGTTACGTACGGGACAACTTCAATTCCAATTTTGCATAGGCAGTCAGGAAGTCACATAATCACATTGAAATCTCTGTTGCGTGCATATTGTATAGAGATGGGACGGGAGTGGGAAGATGGTCTGCCAAGGTTACTTTTGGCAGCTAGAGCGGTTGTGCAGGAAAGCACTGGGTTTAGTCCAAATGAACTAGTGTTTGGTCATAAAGTTCGCACTCCTTTGTCAGTCTTGTCCAGTGAATTAGATTCATCTGAACCACCACAAACTTTGTCTGATTATGTGTATGGTTTCCGACGCAGGCTACTTCTGGCTTGTAAGATGGCAAACGAGAATTTAACTGAAGCTCAGTTAAAAATGAAGAAAAATTATGACCGTAAGACTGAAGCTCGTACTTTCAATACGGGAAATCAGGTTTTGGCATTGTTGCCTGTT
This sequence comes from Neoarius graeffei, assembly GCF_027579695.1. Taxonomy (NCBI): domain Eukaryota; kingdom Metazoa; phylum Chordata; class Actinopteri; order Siluriformes; family Ariidae; genus Neoarius; species Neoarius graeffei. Next base: position 74,993,294 of record NC_083576.1, on the reverse strand, counting down.
CCTGGTTCTCCTTTTGCTGCAAAGTTTTCGGGGCCTTATAGGGTTGTTCGTCAGGTGTCTGACATGAATTACGTGGTTGCTACGCCAGATCGTAGGCGTGCAACACAATTATGCCACGTGAATTTACTGAAGCCATACTATACATCAGAACATTCTGATGCTAAACCTGAGGTGTCTCTTGGTTTGTTGGCATCTACATTGCCTAATTCTTCTGTGGTGGGGGAAGAGATGAGGGGCCCTGATGATGCCATGTTACATGCTCATTTGAATAATTCCGAGATGTTGGCCAAGTTAGATGGACTTCTGAGTCAGATGGACTTGCAGCAGAGAGAACAGTTAAAAAGTTTAATTTTGGAGTTTTTATGTTTGTTTTCAGACATTCCAACCTGTACGTCATGGATTGAGCATGACATAGAAGTTGGTGATGCAGAGCCTGTCCGTCAGAGGTTTTACCGTGTTAGTTCTGAAAAGCGCAGGAGCTTGGATGATAGTGTCCAGTATCTTATTGATAATGGTCTTGCTGTACCATCATGTTCAAGTTGGTCTTCACCGTGTTTGTTAGTCAAAAAACCTGACGACACATACAGGTTTTGTACAGATTACCGCAAGGTGAACATGGTCACAAAACCAGACTCGTATCCATTGCCTCGCATAGAGGATTGTATTGATCAGGTTGGTGCAGCTCGGTTTGTTAGCAAATTTGATTTGCTTAAAGGTTACTATCTGGTACCTCTGACTTCTAGGGCACAGGAGATTTCTGCCTTTGTTACACCCAACGGATTATTTTCCTACACGCGTATGCTATTTGGTTTGCGCAACGCCCCCTCCACTTTCCAACGGCTCATGAATCGAGTCGTTGCGGGACTGGAGGGGTGCGCTGTGTATCTTGATGATGTGGTTTGTTATTCGGACACGTGGGAAGATCATCTTGCACGTGTTCGTTTATTGTTTGAAAGGTTTGCTGCTGCCAATCTTACTGTAAACTTAGCAAAGTGTGAGTTTGCTCAGGCTACAGTAGTCTATCTTGGCAGAGTAGTTGGTCAGGGTGAAGTGCGGCCTATAAGAGCTAAAGTCCTGGCCATTGATAATTTTCCACGTCCTGTGACTAAAAAGGAATTAATGCGTTTTTTGGGTATGATTGGGTACTATAGAAACTTTTGCCGCAATTTTTCATCTGTTGTCGCCCCTCTGACGAATTTATTAAAGAGTTCAGCTAAATTTCTTTGGACTCCTGAGTGTGAGAAAGCATTTGAAAATGCTAAGGCTCTTTTGACCACTGCACCTGTCCTGTCTGCTCCTAAGCTGGAGGAACCGTTCCAGCTGCAGGTAGACACTAGTCAGGTAGGTGCAGGAGCTGTTCTCCTCCAAAAGGATGAGGATGGTATAGACCGACCAGTTTGTTTTTTCTCCCGGAAATTTAATTGTCACCAATTTAACTATTCTATTATTGAGAAGGAGGCCCTGGCCCTTATTTGGGCACTCCAACATTTTGATGTTTACGTTGGTGGTGGGGTGCACCCTGTGGTGGTCTTTTCCGACCACAACCCTTTGACTTTTCTTTCGTCTCTGCAGAACACTAACCAGCGTTTAATGCGTTGGGCTCTTTTTCTGCAGCCCTACAATTTATCTATTAGGCACATTAAGGGGTCTGAAAATGTTATGGCCGATGCATTGTCTCGGGCTCCTGATGACTATTAGTGGGATGTTTTGTCTCTTCTCTGGCCTCTGATTCTGTGTCGTAACTTGTGTTTCCTCTCTTGCTATCCAGGCGCCGGGATTTGCTGGATGGAACGCAGTTTGGGGCAGTGAATTTGGGTGGAGGGAGGTGATTTGTTGTGGTGTAGGTGGGGTATCTATAAAAAAAAAATGGGTATTGGGTGTACTGGGTTTTTTGGGGATTTCGGTTATGAATAATAGATTTGTTAATGTGAACAGAGTCCCAGAGATGGGTCTCTGTCTTTTGGGGGGGAGTGATGTCACGCCCAGCTTGGTCATGCTGAGAGTGCTTACTCCACCTTTTTGATATATTAATCTTGAACTTGTTCTCTCTCCCCCTCCCGGACTTTAGGAGGAGCTGTTTGGTATCTTGTCACTTTGGCCAAACAGGCGGAACAGTTCAAATACAGCCTATGGCTGTCAGGTTGGAGGGCGTGCTTTGCTGGCATTTTGGTTTGGTTGTTTGGCTGTGTGCTGTTCAGGCCTTCACTGGGAGAAGGCCTGCCCAGCGCATGTTTTCCTTTGTTCTTTCTAATTTTCCTTCTTTTTATTATTATTATTTAATTAAAATACTGCTAAAATTGGAACAACTGTGCGGACTCCCTTTTATGTTATGGTCACTTGAGCCTAGTGGTCGTAACATTCTTTCCTTGTGAGGGATGATAGAAATAATGTCATATTATCATAAAATGACCCGATATTAACAGTTACTTTAGTTAGGCATTCTTACTGGCAAAACTATTAGTTTAAAAAGAAATTTTTTGCTTGGCGTTACAAAAATATGTAATTACATATAATGAAATATTTTTTTTGTTTCAAATATCAAATAGATTCTATCTGGTTTCCACAATATTTCAAGAATTCATTGTGACTTAACATTAAGGATTCTTTAGTGGAACAGCTTCGAATTGGAATGGGCATTTGTAAAAATAGGTACATCATCTCAGGTTGACGCAAATTGAGGGAAAACAGGTTACGTATGGGACACATCAGGTGAATTTCTATCCACACTGGTGCCTTTATGCAGGAACAGTTTTTTTTAGATTGCACAATAGGTCTATAGTTGAAACTAGAAACAAAAGAAAAATGCCATGGCCTATGCATTATCTTTTCATTAGCCTGTTACAGAATTTCAGTCCTTGGTGTCAAATTTTTTGTGAAATATGCCAACTCCCCTCATGGATACTGAATAATTTTTGTATATTTATTGGTAATAGATTATTTTTAGCTTTGAACATTATTTGAGCTGTTTGATAATCCATGATGTCTGTAAATTTTAGCAATTTGGACTGTAAAATAATAATAATAATAATAATAATAATATTGGCTGGCTTTTTTCCATAGTATATCTGCTATATTCCATTCAGCTACTCGTCTTCGACTCGTTCAATACCACTCAACACCAGCCAATATTAATTAAATCTACAGTATAAGGAATAAAACATGACCTAGCATGCTGAAAAATTATCAACAAGCGGACAATGGATTTATAGTTACCATCTCATATTTTACAATAATGGCACCTCCTCTCTATTTGCCAAGGATTTCTTTGTACATTAGTTGTAGAACAAGAAATTAGACTTTTTTATCGATTTGTAGTTACATTTAATGTTTAATGTGGATCATCTAACCTAACACATCACACACATTATAGCAGCTATAAACATCCATTCCCTCACTCATCTTCTTTCTCTCTCTAACAAAGTACCGACATCGGAGACTCCGTCCGTAAATGTTAAATAAATCTCCTCACAGAAAGTGTCACCTTATAAATGAGTACACATTTTTCTTTGTTGAATAACAACACATTTTAATTAAATTATTGTTCTTTTTTGATCTCATGGTGCATCCATACAGGGCCGTCGACAGGGGGGGACAACCGGGTATTTTGTCCCGGGCCCAGGCATGAGGGGGGGCCCAGAACTGGTCCCTCATGAAGATGCCATTAATCATTCTGTTTCATTTCAAAATGTGTTGATTTGGGGGAGAAAAATGTGCTATATTTGCATTCAATGAATGATTTCTGGTTCTTTTGCCTTTATTGTCTTCGAAAATAGATTCAAGAACCCACCTACCACCCCTAATGCAGAAATGGTTTGGTCTTTGATTAAGGCGCCAAATAACACGGCACTATTCCATCATAACGCTTCGACAATAAGCGTGCAAGCCCGTTTGCCAACATGCACAAGTCAGGAGCAAAGAAAAGAAAAGAGAAAAAGAGATGAAGAAGCCAAGAGCCTCAGGGGCTCACTGCATAGATATTTTAGAAAAGATTTCGATGATGCAGCAGGTGGTGAAGGCAGTGGGGCAGCTGAGCCAGGTAAGACACAGATAACTTTTTTCCAGCCCCGTAATGTAACCCCAGCACGCGCAACGCGCCATTCATAATTATAAAGTAGGGGATAGCAGGGTACACTGAGTGAACACTGAAATGCACAGGGCATTGAATTATTTCATAAACATATCAGTTTAATAACACTGTGTTGCATATATCTCAATGAAGCAAAGAATAGCACATTGGCCCGCAATCATATCCAAATGTTTTAGGCACGCTTGCTGAGCTGCGCTGAGCTGGACTCCGGTTAGCTGAAAGCCCGTGGAATGCTGCCTCTTGTTAATTAAACCTTATTTTGTTGGAAATCATCCCGTGTAGATACGACGGCATGTGAAATTGCCAGCTAGATAGAGTTTAATGTAACGAATGGGCTATAAATGGGGTGTTTTGAGGTTAGTCTGTTGCAAAACATTAAACTTTCGCTTAGACTGGATACTCTTCAAACAATTCCCTTGCTCAAGTGAAAAATGCCTGTATGAAAAGCGCAATTAAGGAAAGTAGCCTAATAAGCCCTAAATGAATAAAACAACCTCTGTTTTATTGTTGTTGCTTACACGTTAAGATTTTGAAATCTTCTCTGTCCAGTTCTGTATCCAGGGAACGTTGTAATCCTTTTGGCTTATCCGTAATAAACGTGTCAGCCCCCAGGTCAGATAGGCTAATGTTACGTGGTTGGGAGGGTGTCAATTTTTTTTGTAACATTCTAAATCGAGTACGGAAAGGACGTTTATGAAAAACAAGACAAAAAAATACACTGAAAAACTCACTGTACACATCACTAGTGGCACACACAGACTGGCCATCAGGAGTAGCGGGAGTTTTCCCGGTGGGCCGGTGGTTCAGTGTGGGCTGGCGGAGAAAAAAAATAAACAGTTGTGCGCTGGCCTTTAATATGATAAGCAATGTTAACAGTTTCTTTAAGAAACTGTTAACATTGCTTATTACAGTTGCGCGCTGGCCTTTAATATGATAAGCAATGTTAACAGTTTCTTAAAGAAACTGTTAACATTGCTTATCATATTAAAGGCCAGCGCGCAACTGTTTTTTTTTTTTTCTCCGCCGGCCCACGCTGAACCACCGGCCCACCACTCCCGCTACTCCCAATGGCCAGTCCGTGTGTGACTAGTGGTGATGCTTCTATGTTCAGATTTTGGGAAAGCCATAACTCCGTTCTCATTGAGGCCCAGTTCCATCCCGTAAACAATCATTTTGGTTTATCAACTACCTGTGCTCAAACATGTCACAGGAGAGGCTCAATGGGCTGGCTATGCTCTCTATAGAGCACAAACTTGCAAAGAAGCTGCACTTCAATGACCTTATTGACGACTTTGCCACAGCAAAAGTCCGGCGCATTGCATTTCGCACCTGAATAGTTGCAGACTAAGGAAATGTTCAAACTGTAAAATATGTTGAAATGTTGAAATAAAATGGTTGACTGTTATAATGGGCTTGGAATACCTGTTATTTAAGGGTTGGAGTGAATGGAGACTGTGAAAAGAGGGGTTGGGTGTGGGTGGTTGCTGTGTGGCGATGTGCGTGCACACGCGTGTGTGTGTGGGGGGGGGGGGGGGGCCCACTCAGATTATTTTGTCCCGGGCCCAGCCAAAGCTGTCAACGGCCCTGCATCCATACACCATATAGGATCCTTTCTAAGTTGTTACTATAGAAACAATCAAGTGTTAGAGCAAACCTGCTGTTACAGAAAATTAATCAACATCTTCTGAATGATCAGAATTGTGAAAATGTATAAATAAAACATGAAATGAAAAATTATTTAAAACTGGTTATTAGCCTTTCTTAAGGCAAAAGTAATTACTGGAAATGGTTAGAAGAGACGAAGGTGCCAGGTTGCAGCATGTAATTAAAATCCTGACTTCAACAGCTCCAAGTTCGAGCTACTTAACCTCAAGTACAGTCTGTATCTCAACCCAGAATTTATATATTATCTCATCTCATTATCTCTAGCCGCTTTATCCTGTACTACAGGGTCGCAGGCAAGCTGGAGCCTATCCCAGCTGACTACGGGCGAGAGGCGGGGTACACCCTGGACAAGTCACCAGGTCATCACAGGGCTGACACATAGACACAGACAACCATTCACACTCACATTCACACCTACGGTCAATTTAGAGTCACCAGTTAACCTAACCTGCATGTCTTTGGACTGTGGGGGAAACCGGAGCACCCGGAGGAAACCCACGCAGACACGGGGAGAACATGCAAACTCCACAAAGAAAGGCCCTCGCCGGCCACGGGGCTCGAATCCGGACCTTCTTGCTGTGAGGCGACAGTGCTAACCACTACACCACCATGCCACCCTATATATTATTGTATACATATTTTTGATATTGCTTTGTTTACATCATCTCCATTTTTAACATTAATCTGGTAACAAACCTCTCATATACAGTGGTGCTTGAAAGTTTGTGAACCCTTTAGAATTTTCTATATTTCTGCATAGATATGACTTAAAACATCATCAGATTTTCACACACGTCCTAAAAGTAGATAAAGAGAACCCAGTTAAACAAATGAGACAAAAATATTATACTTGGTCATTTATTTATTGAGTAAAATGAGCCAATATTACATATCTGTGAGTGGCAAAAGTATGTGAACCTCTAGGATTAGCAGTTAATTTGAAGGTGAAATTAGAGTTAGGTGTTTTCAATCAATGGGATGACAATCAGGTGTGAGTGGGCACCCTGTTTTATTTAAAGAACAGGGATCTATCAAAGTCTGATCTTCACAACACGTTTGTGGAAGTGTATCATGGCACGAACAAAGGAGATTTCTGAGGACTTCAGAAAAAGCGTTGTTGATGCTCATCAGGCTGGAAAAGGTTACAAAACCATCTCTAAAGAGTTTGGACTCCACCAATCCACAGTCAGACAGATTGTGTACAAATGGAGGAAATTCAAGACCATTGTTACCCTCCCCAAGAGTGGTCGACCAACAAAGATCACTCCAAGAGCAAGGCGTGTAATAGTCAGCGAGGTCACAAAGGACCCCAGGGTAACTTCAAAGCAACTGAAGGCCTCTCTCACATTGGCTAATGTTAATGTTCATGAGTCCACCATCAGGAGAACACTGAACAACAATAGTGTGCATGGTAGGGTTGCAAGGAGAAAGCCACTGCTCTCCAAAAAGAACATTGCCGCTCATCTGCAGTTTGCTAAAGATCACATGGACAAGCCAGAAGGCTATTGGAAAAATGTTTTGTGGACAGATGAGACCAAAATACAACTTTTTGGTTTAAATGAGAAGCGTTATGTTTGGAGAAAGGAAAACACTGCATTCCAGCATAAGAACCTTATCCAGTCTGTGAAACATGGTGGTGGTAGTATCACAGTTTGGGCCTGTTTTGCTGCATCTGGGCCAGGACGGCTTGCCATCATTGATGGAACAATGAATTCTGAATTATACCAGCAAATTCTAAAGGAAAATATGTCAGGACATCTGTCCATGAACTGAATCTCAAGAGAAGGTGGGTCATGCAGCAAGACAACGACCCTAAGCACACAAGTCGTTCTAACAAAGAATGGTTAAAGAAGAATAAAGTGAATGTTTTGGAATGGCCAAGTCAAAGTCCTGACCTTAATCCAATCGAAATGTTGTGGAAGGACCTGAAGCGAGCAGTTCATGTGAGGAAACCCACCAACATCCCAGAGTTGAAGCTGTTCTGTACGGAGAAATGGGCTAAAATTCCTCCAAGTCAGTGTGCAGGACTGATCAACAGTTACCAGAAATGTTTAGTTGCAGTTATTGCTGCACAAGGGGGTCACACCAGATACTGAAAGCAAAGGTTCACATACTTTTACCATATGTAAAAGTATGTAATGTTGGATATGTAATATTGGATCATTTTCCTCAATAAATAAATGACCAAGTATAATATTTTTGTCTCATTTGTTTAACTGGGTTCTCTTTATCTACTTTTAGGACTTGTGTGAAAGTCTGATGAAGTTTTAGGTCATATTTATGCAGAAATATAGAAAATTCTAAAGGGTTCACAAACTTTCAAGCACCACTGTATGAACCAAATAAAAGTACTAACCTCTAAGTTTGGACATATAGAGATATTGCAGTCATGTGACCGGAAAGTACACAGCCGCCATCTTGTCGGTAAAAAACACCGCTGAATACTGCTGCACTCGTGTACAAAATGGATAAATTTCAACCAACGGACTACACGGCTCATTTTTATAATGAACAGATAACTAGATATATGTCTAAAATAAACGACCTACAGATTAGTGACCCTTATCGATTACCGGACGTAGTTTTCACGACCGTGTCAGTGGATATTGAACTGCCAGAGGTGGAATACCCAGACGTGTATAATTACCTCATTAACTTTCCCTCGCTGTTTAGTGGTGAAGCACTGCGTGCTTATAAATCTCTGGACAGTTATCTTTACAGAAATTCAGGATTTGTCAGCCGCCCTCAGATGTGGCATCTTGTAAATAAGAAAATAACAATCCTCATTGGACGGGTAAGTCACTTAAGTATTACTAGTACTGATACTAGATATATCAGTAGTATCTAGTATAGCACTGACCAGGTGATTATAGAATAGAATAAAATAGAATAGAATAGAATAGAATAAGGTAATTCCAGCTGTAATTCCAAATCGTCCGTCTTTTTTACCATGGATCTGGCGTTGGAGAGGTAGAGGCTTGGCAGTGGAGATTTGAGTGGCTGTTTTCTGAGCTTAGTCAACAGGCCGGCTCTGCAGCCTCGCTTTTGCTTCCTCTCCCGACGCCGCCTCCTTCACCTGCCAGACCCGATAACAATCCACGGAGACCCCGCTGGCCTCGCTATCTCATCCGGAATGTTGTGCATGCAATGGAAATCGCTACAAACCGTCATTTTCTGCTGGAAACCAATGTCCAGTAAGTCCATACGGTTGTAGTGGATATTGAAGTCCGGTACAGACGAACAACACGCAAAAATATACACAAAAAACATAAAAAACGTGCACAGGTAGGGAGAGCTTGTAGCCGCAGCCATTGTAGTAGAATTGTATATATAGGGTTTTCCAGAAGAAAAGGTAGAAGTAGAACCAGAAGTAGAAGTAGAAGGCGGAAATATGGCGTTTGACCGACAAGATGGCGTCTGTTACAATCTGGATCAGCTGTGACGTCACATGCAAGATCTTTATTCAATAATATTGAGTATTTGGTCATAGGATGTGATTGAGACATAGCCCTGGTGACCATGTTGTAGAGTTAATTAGCTTATTTAAGAGGGCAATAGCAGGACTTAGAAAACCCCATTTAGACACATTTGCAGTCTTACATTACATTCTTACATTTGTATATCTTGGTTGATTAGTGACTGATAGATTTAGGGTAAGGGGAAGTTTTTCACTGTAATTGTTGCTTTAAATGTGAAATAAGTCAATTTGTGAATATGTTCTGGTGGCAGATTGCCACAAACAGAAGAACCATGCAGTTCAACCCTCCCTCCATGTGCATCGTGGAAATCAACATAAGAGGAGTGAAGATCATTGTTCAGGACGAGTGTGAGGTTTCTGGAAGGGTACGAGCTAAAATTAGTATTCATGGCTTATATTATTACTGAATATTGTATGATATGGATGTTGTTATAATTGGTTTTATTTATTTTATCCTCATGCAATGTAGGCCAATTGGCCTGTCAGTTGCCAGCCTCTTACGGGGCTATCTCCGTCAACTGAGAGCACACTTCATCTACCGCCGGCTTGCTAGGCCAGTCGCAGCTTCCCAGACAAACAATCATTCACACCTATGGGCAATTTAGAGTAGCCAATTAACTTAACCACGTCTTTGGACTGTGGGGGAAACCGGAGCACCCAGAGAAAACCCACACGGACGGGGTAGAACATGCAAACTCCACACAGAAAGGCCCCAGTTGGCCACGAGGTTCAAACCCAGAACCTTCTTGCTGTGAGGTGACAGGCCTAACCACTGTGCCACCATATAATTTTTTACATTGCAAAAATAGCAGGTTATATGTTTCAATTTTTGAAGTTTTAATTCTGAAACAAATAATGACAGTTAATTGTCTTCATCTTTGGTTCCCCATGATTTTCTGCTTAATCAGAGTGAATGATTTCTGATTATTTGTTCCCTGTTAATCTATTTTGAGCTTATTACTCCAGAGCAATTAAACACAGAAACTAGAAAGGCACTCAGTAGGGAGCATACCTCCACCAAGGCACATATTATCAACATCAAAATCAAATCACTTGAACCTAGGATAATACTAAAGCTGTACACCAAATTTCATCCAAATCCATTCACTACTTTTTGAATTACGTTAGGAACAAATAAACAAACAAACAAACAAATGGATGCAAAAACATAAGCTCCTCCAACAAAGTTCACAGAGGTAATAACCCTTAAACATTGAGGTGATGTCAGTCAATGTTTAACAATTATTTGCTTCCTTGCGTTTAGTATGTATTAGCATGGAGTCTTCTTCTCTAATGCTTAATGGTGTTGGAGAATACACAGCAAGCAACCGAAGACCAACTCCTCAGTACACAATCTGTCCAGATCCTCCAGGGTCCTAGCGCTTCTTTCTTCCCCTTTTAGAAAAGGAAGCCAAGAACAATTAACTAGCCAAAGAAGTACAGGTAGTCGTCGACTTATGACTGCGTTTGGTTACGACTGACCGGTCGTAAACCGATCTGGTCGTAAGTCAGCCTATGTTAAATGAACGTAAGTATATTGATATTGTAATTATCTTAAAGTCTTATTTTATCAACATTTTCTTATTTCATTACCTTGGCTCATTATTTGGTTTAAGTCAAACACTGCATACTACACTGCGTACAGTACAATTCGTTTAATATGTGCAAAACAAAAAATACGAAATACAGGTGTGAAAAATAGAAAACATTTTAGTTTGAAACATACCAAAATACAAATGTAAAACATAGCAAAATACAAAATTTAGTGACCGCTGGCATCACTGGTGCTTGGCTGTGGGTCGTCTACGTCATCATCAGCTGTTGCAGCGCTCGGGCTGGTGGGAGCATTTGCTCGTTTCATAAACCAGGACCTGGGGCGGAAACTGTATGACGGAGTGCGCGAGGGAGTGCGAGAGAGACTGCGCATGTGCCTGGAGCTGGGGCGGAAACTGTTGTACGCGGCGAGAGGCGCTGCCGGGAGCTGGGGCGGAAACTGTCGTTCGCTCAGCTAGCTCAGCTGGGAAACACTTGCCAGTCATAACCAGACGGTCGTAAAGTCGATCGGTCGTAAGTCGCATAGGTCGTAAGTCGACGACTACCTGTATTGAGAAACAACTTTTTCTAACAAACAGTTCAGCCAAAAATTAAATACACAATTTCACAATTTTCCCTTTATTCATAAAGGAATCTAATCTAAATTAATATAGCTAACAATTATGGAAATGTTATAGCCACATATATGTGAGAAATGCATTGCCTCAGAAGACATCATTTATACATAAAGAGTTTGATTAAAACTTATCTTTTGTATATTTTCATTTTTTGATTAAAAATGGTTTCAGTGAGGCTATATTATTTTTAGAACTGCTTTTGATCACTGAGTCACATTTCTGATGACTCAACAGTCTTTGTCAGCCTGCAGTAAAAAAAAAAAAACAATTAGTAACTGAGCTAACGTTACAGAAGCACAAATTCAGTCAATGGAGTTGGGTGTTTTTTTTAAGGCTTTTTTAATCGAGCTAAGCTAATTAGGTTTTCACACTCTGAACCATCATCAGATCTTTATGGCTGTCGAATACATTCCTACTTTCTCTTTTCCTTCCACAGGGTGACAAGTACTGTCACTTCTTTCAGCTGAAGAACATCTCCTTCTGTGGATGCCATCCAAAGAACAAAAAGTGAGTGAAGAAGTGAGCTCATCCATTCATTATCTGTAGCCGCTTATCCTGTGCAGGTTCACAGGCAAGCTGGAGCCTATCCCAGCTGACTATGGGCGAGAGGCAGGGTACACCCTGGACAAGTTGCCAGGTCATTGCAGGGCTGACACATATGCCGTGTTCACACTTATACCGGTACGAAAGTGGTATAACTGTATCGATACAAAGTATACCGGTACAGTTTAGTGCATCTGTCCACACTAGCGAGAAATGTTTGCGGTTTTCTTTCACGGTAGTTGAAATGCGCATGCGCGAAATGTTTCCGTGGTTACCGAGTAACTTCCTTCCGAGAATATATGGCATCCGTTATTTCGAGATCTCGAGAAAACAAAACAATTATTTCATGATCTCAGCTGGATCACTGTATCTCCGTCGGTAGAGACGAAGCCGGGCCCGTCTTCTGCGGAGGTGCCGCGGACTAATTTTGAAATTATCTCTTATTAAAAGACTTAATGCAATCTCTCCCTGTGTCAACCCCTGATCAAAATATTGCCTTATTAGGTGATCGATTATTCCAGACATTCTAATGACCAAAGTTGCGTCTATACAGAATGAGAAATAGCCCCAAAGTCAGCATATCACAAGTCTCTTGGCGCACCTGAATGAACCATTTCTCAGCTGTTTACTCGAGATCATGAAATAATTGTTTTGTTTTCTCGAGATCTCGAAATAACGGTTTTGTTTTCTCGAGATCTCGAATTAGTTGTGTTGTTTTCTCGAGATCCTGAATTAATTATGTCGTTATCTCGGGATAACAAGGTGAATAAAAAAAAAAAAGGATTATATGAAGGGCCTCTCTCGGCTTCCGTACGGATGAAACAACGTGTGTGTGCTTTTTGTTGTCAATGTACAGTCTGTATTTCTGGTGGTCATTTATTCAGTCGAATCGTATAAAACGCGTGAGGCAGTTGAGAAAGAAACAAATGAATCTCCGTTCTTCACTATTTTATTCAGCGAATACATCGATTGAGGTGTGTGACTTTGCGCATGCGCATTATATTTGTATCGATACAGAGCCGCTTCATCTGTCCACACTACAGCGAAGCGCTACAGTACCGATACTGTACCGGTACGAAACCCATACATTTGTGGGTTTCGTACCGATGCAGTTATACCGCTACAGTACCGGTATAGTTGCTAGTGTGGACAGGTGTTGCGGTACGAAAGTAGTATCGTATCGGTATAAAATCCCTAGTGTGGACAGGGTAATAGAGACACATAGAGAAGGTATTTCACTGTGCTTGTGTGTACATGTGACGAATAAAGGCTTCTCTTTTCTGTTTACCAGGTATTTCGGATTAATCACCAAACACCCAGCACACCAGAGGTTTGCCTGCCATGTGTTCTTCTCAGAGGAGCACGCCACATATCTGGCTGAATCTGTTGGGTAAGCTTCCTCGAATGACCTTTCAAGTTGCAAAGATGTTTGTTGGTAATGGAGAGGACCTGAAACAAATTTTATTTGTCAGCGTAAAGCCACCAGACTCCCAATGTCCTATGTGTACAAGTCAAACCTCAAACCACTACAAAGGCAAAAACATCTATAGTGCCAGTCCTAGTCCTCTCACCTCTAGCTGAATCAGGTTTATACATCATCTACCACAGCTGCAGACATGTACACACCTTTTCCACATACATACATTCTCAGAATCTGCTGTGCTCTGGAGTTGCTTGACTGTTAATAAATACTTTTATTTATTTATAACAATGTTTACACAGGAGGCTCTCATCATCATAGGATTTTTCAGAGAGGTCCTTTATATATATGATCATATCTATCTAATAAACAAATAATATAATAATTATGCAAATAAAAACTAAGAGCGAAATATTTCTAAAATAATATAAAATATATGTAATATATAATAGGGTGCATCAGTTGCCCTCACTTTCATAAAATCTGATGCATTTTTGTTTGGGTGTTCCTTTTCACCAATAAAGACATCCTGTAAAATTTTTTGACCATATTCAAAAGTCTAATGGTGGCACCATGGGGTTCATTTTTTGCCAAAAAATGCTTATTTTATGTTTTCGCGTAAGGTTTGAATCACAATGTTGGACTCCATTTATTGATTTCTTGTGGCCCTCAAACTGGAAAACTTCATAGGTGAAGACTCGTGGCTGTTCTTTGCAGCTTTTGATATATTTGATGATCATCTGCTCTCAACACCAGTGTCACAATGGGATGGCTTGGCATCTTACCAGAGGATAAAGGCAACACTCACAAACTTAATTGTGACAAATGATGTGGCAGAGCGTGGGGTTAAACTAGCCCATGAGAAAGTTGGTTCTGCCACAATAGAAGAAAGATTCCAGAACATTGTGCAAGTTGTAGCGAAAGACAGAGTAATGGTTCCAAATCTGAGACGGCCACATAGGAAATAGACACTGAGAATTTGCTTCTTAACATTTCACTTGTATCTTCAGTTGTCTTGAAAACAGGTAATCCAGCATCATTATAACTTTAATAGGGGCTAGCATATGCATAGGCAGCAAGCTTAAAGGAACAGTCCACCGTACTTCCATAATGAAATATGCTCTTATCTGAATTGAGACGAGCTGCTCCGTACCTGTCCGAGCTTTGCGCGACCTCCCAGTCAGTCAGACGCAGTCAGACGCGCTGTCACTCCTGTTAGCAATGTAGCTAGGCTCAGTATGGCCAATGGTATTTTTTGGGGCTGTAGTTAGATGCGACCAAACTCTTCCGCGTTTTTCCTGTTTACATAGGTTTATATGACCAGTGATATGAAACAAGTTCAGTTACACAAATTGAAACGTAGCGATTTTCTATGCTATGGAAAGTCGGCACTATAATGACAGGCATACTAACACCTTCTGCGCGCTTCGGCAGCGCATTGATACGGAGCTCAGATATCAATGCGCTGCCGAAGCGCACAGAAGGTGTTAGTACGCCTGTCATTATAGTGCGGACTTTCCGTAGCATAGAAAATCGCCACGTTTCAATTTGTGTAACTGAACTTGTTTCATATCACTGGTCATATAAACCTATGTAAACAGGAAAAACGCGGAAGAGTTTGGTCGCATCTAACTACAGCCCCAAAAAATACCATTGGCCATACTGAGCCTAGCTACATTGCTAACAGGAGTGACAGCGCGTCTGACTGCGTCTGACTGACTGGGAGGTCGCGCAAAGCTCGGACAGGTACGGAGCAGCTTGTCTCAATTCAGATAAGAGCATATTTCATTATGGAAGTACGGTGGACTGTTCCTTTAAAACCAGGGTTATAACATTGATAGATAATGCTAGTGACACCCTAAAATAAACCTCCAAATATTTTTAGACATTCTAGACATACTGTCTACAGTGTCTAAGATATTTGGCATACTCTATAAAGCCTAGGTCACAACCGGATGTATGATTTTTTGGCCGTGCGATTTTTGGCGTTTCCCAAATCGCTGCGTTTTTTTCTGTTCGTGGAGAAAGACGCACGTTGGCCGTAAGTTTGTCTTGCAATCTGAAAAAAAAACGTAAGCGCCTGTAGAGTTTGTTTGACATGACAAAGAACCTCTGCGGCCAGTCTGCGGCCAGTCTACGGCTCGAAAATCAGCACGTCACACGTGCGCCCTCCGTGCGTTTCTTGAGTTTTTTTGCACGTAGACCAGCCGTAGGAGCACGTACGGCCGGTTGTGACCGAGGCTTAAGGTGCCATAATGTTTCATGAAAAGTGATCGAAATTTTGTCATAAAAGTCATAAAATAGCAGCTTTTTCCATAACTTTGAGCTCCTGGTGCCACCATTAAACTTTTGAATTTTGTCAAAATATTTCACCCAGTGTGTTTTCTTACCAAAAGGAACATAAAAACAAAAATGCATCATGATCGGAGGAACTTTTCATTTTTAGGGGGCAACTGATGCACCCTAATATATAAATATATATCAAAAAATGAAGACCATCTTAGAAACGATTTGAAATCATGAAGGCTAGATGCCTGTCTTACAGTAATATCTAAATTATTCTGGTCAGTGGCCACATGAAATATAAAACTCTGTTTGCCCCAGTTAGTACGCGCACGTGGCAAGTGTAAATTCTGACAGCGGTATGTATCATATGTATACTGTACTGGCAGAAAAGTACTTAGGCTGGTCTAAAATTGATTTTGTAGCATTATTTTGTAATATTTGAAGATGTTGCATGAGTACTTCATTATTTTTATCACCTCATACTAAATCAGCATAATCAAAAAGTGGTAAAGGGTAAAGTGTTTACAATAATCAAGTGTCAGGCGAGCGCTAAGCAGTAGTAGATGCTTAACGTGGCACAATACGCCAAGCCTCTGAAAGACTTTTGTGCTTAGGGCATCTATATGATCAGACCAGGTCATATTTTCATTTAGTGTAAAGCCTAGATATTTAAAAGATTCTTTGTGCTCACGTGGCTGACCATTAACTTCCAGTGAAATATTACTAAAAGAGCTAAGCTTGCGTCTCATCTCATCTCATTATCTCTAGCTGCTTTATCCTGTTCGACAGGGTCGCAGGCAAGCTGGAGCCTATCCCAGCTGACTACGGGCGAAAGGCGGGGTACACCCTGGACAAGTCGCCAGGTCATCACAGGGCTGACACATAGACACAGACAACCATTCACACTCACATTCACACCTACGGTCAATTTAGAGTCACCAGTTAACCTAACCTGCATGTCTTTGGACTGTGGGGGAAACCGGAGCACCCAGAGGAAACCCACGCGGACACGGGGAGAACATGCAAACTCCGCACAGAAAGGCCCTCGCCGGCCACGGGGCTCGAACCCGGACCTTCTTGCTGTGAGGCGACAGCGCTAACCACTACACCACCGTGCTGCCCTGCTAAGCTTGCGTGTACTACCAAATATCAAAAATTTACATTTGTTGATATTTAACATGGGTGGCACGGTGGTGTAGTGGTTAGCGCTGTCGCCTCACAGCAAGAAGGTTCTGGGTTTGAGCCCAGTGGCCAACAGGGGCCTTTCTGTGTGGAGTTTGCATGTTCTCCCCGTGTCTGCATGCGTTTCCTCCAAGTGCTCTGGTTTCCCCCACTGTCCAAAGACATGCAGGTTAGGCTAATTGGTGGCTCTAAATTGACTGTAGGTGTGAATGGTTGTTTGTCTCTATGTGTTGGCCCTGCGATGACTTAGTGACTTGTCCAGGGTGTACCCTGCCTCTCACCCATAGTCAGCTGGGATAGGCTCCAGCTTGCCTGTGACCCTGCACAGGATAAGCGGTTATGGATAACAGATGGATGGATATTTAATGCCAAAAGATTGTCATTAAAAAGTGTAATTAATGCTTTAAAATGAATATATATAATTAGTAACGACCAAAATTAATTAATAAAGCAGGGGGAGAATAATATAAATTATTTGTTATTTTATTATCAAGCACAAAACTATCGATAAATCGCGGAATCCAGATACCGCAAAAAGGCAGCCTTGCCCCAGGGCTAATCTTGCATGACGTCACACGTGGAACCCCGGTTATCTGGGTCATTTCCGTTCATCTAACTCCATACTTGTTTACTTGCTGAAATTGGATATTGTTGTTGGAATCTTACAAAAATAACAACGTGAAAGCGCTGCGTTGTGTTTGTATGTTCAAATTCATATACAACAGGACATCAGTTCACGAATTTCCAAGAAATAACACTAATCTAAAGCGATAGTGGGTGAGGTTTGTGCAAACGAAGCAGGCAGATTTCGTGTCGCCTACTAATAATAAATCTGATTCATCAAATGTTCATCACCACCAGAACGACCACATGGAAATTACTGGAGCAAAAAGAAACCCATTGACTTAATAAATGACATTTGATCTGACATTTGGACAGTTCATCAATTCCCCTATTATCGCCCACTTCATATTTTCTTTCACTGAATAAGTGTACGTTTTAAAGATTATATTTCTGCATTTATTGAGGTAGACGTAAATATTTTCCCTATATTTTGCAGCGGCCAGCTTAGAATAAAAATCCACAAACCTATCTGTGTTTCCGATTCTCTCTGGCTGGTGGTGCGCTATCGGTGGTGAGCGGGACTGTCGTGAACTGGCATCTGTTTCTCGTCTTGGGGGCTGGAAAAGATAACCATTTACTCCGGAATATCCTTGATAATCATCTGCCCCTTCATCCGACATACAAGAATCCCAATCACTATCAGAATTCTCTCCAAAACATGATTCCATATCAAGACTGGTCGAACCACTGCTGCACGCATGAACGAAATTGATACCTGGATTGTTACACGTGTGACGTCACACACCCCTTCAGGATCTTCTGGTTCAGTCTTGGCAGATTCCATGAAAATCGGCTGATCTTATTGATTTTCCATTAATTTACGGCCTTTTGGATCAGCTATGGTTTGAAAACACATGGTCAATCGACATAATGATTGTTGCTTTGTACAAGGAAAAAAGTGTGGTTTAGGGACATTAAATTCACTTTAAAACACTTGCATAATAATTTGAGATCAGTATTCAGATTATCTTGGAGTTCCTTAATACTTGATGAAGAGCAGTAGATAACTGTATCATCTGCATATAAGGACACTTCACAGGACATGACACAGGAAGGCATATCGTTTGCATAAATCAGGAAAAACAGAGGCCAGCACAAATTTGGTATCTAGCTCATGATCAAGATAAGGTGTGGAAACTGCTACTAAATGTTCATGATGATAACTAAATCCTTAACAATTTGTTGTCACCATTTTTTTGTTCACTCTGATGTGAACAATCACAATTTTGGCCTGCGTTAGATGTATAACAGGCATAGCTACATAAAAGTAATAACTGATTTCATAATGTTATTATTATTATTATTATTATTATTATTATTAATTATTATTATGCGTAGTTTGTGTATAGGAAGAACTGGCACTGATTCATTTCTTGTTTAATGAACTGCCATTTCCTAATCCGAATTCTGCTGAACTCATGCACCTGCTCTGATTCAGGATTTATTCTATTTCCTATTCCAGCAAAGCATTCCAGCAGTTCTACAAAGAACACATGGAGTACTCCTGTCCCACAGAAGACATCTTCCTCGAATGACCTTTGCGTGTTCTTTGGGACTACTGTATATCCTATTATCCAAGGTGTTGCATGATGGGTCACAAAAATCCCCTTAACATGTCATGCTATGATGTTTATGTCTATTTTAGACAATTTAAAAAGACACAACGTGTGCATTTTAAGCTAAGCATCCGTTGAATAACAAGAAAAAGTCTTCACCAACACTTCCAACATGCTCGTAAGTGATTTATTCAGAGCCAAATATATTCACATGCTGTCTCTCATAGAAATCGTATCAAAAATGCAATTCTATGATTTTTCAGCATTGAACCAAATGTTGTGTCTGAACTTAAAATGTAAATCCCTAATCAGAATGGTTCTGTACATTATTGAAGACAAGTACCTTCACTGTAATCCTTTGGTTCATGTGCACTTTGTTGAGAACAGTGGAACATATGCTAGCATGCTAGCAAAAGCCAGTATGCTGGTAAAAGCTAGCATGCTAACATGCTTTTATGCTAGCTTTTAGGGTTCTCTCAGTGTCGGTCTGCCAACATCCAGTCTTTCCGTTGTTTTGCACCATGTTGTTGGATGTTGTATTCAGTGTGCTTCAATATTCAAATCCACCATCAAACAAGAATCAATGCCTAAAATGCAACCAGGCCATATCTCAATGATCACTGAATTTATGTAGCCTTGACAACCAAATGTTTTCTTTTTATTTGGTTCATATACAGTGCAGGCCATAAGAAATCAGTTACAGAACCAAAGTAAGTCTGTGAAACATGGTGGTGGTAGTGCCATGGTTTGGTCTTGTACTCATAAAACCCATTCAAGTGTGTAAAAACCTCTGAACTTTTCTCAAGGTCCAAAATTAACGTCATAAACAAATATTGGCCAAAAATAATAGCATTTTTTAAACAACTACAGATAAATGTAGTTAGTGTTTGTCAGAATTTTAACCTGCCAATCACACATTCCCTATATTTCCCTAGTAATGACCTCCTAACCAACACTGTAGTGTAGTTCAGCTTTTTAACTTGTAGACGTTAGATTTCTATCTTAAAACAAAACAACATTTTCAAGATGCTGAAATATGGTTTGGCTAACTGCTAGCTACCATTATCAGCAATGTTGGCATTTGGTGAATTTCCAATTTCAATGATAATGATATTATCATTTTCCAAATAAAAAAAAAATCCAATGTATTGTAATATGCACAGTAACTTATGGGCTGCATTGTATGTTATAAGCATACAATAATTCAACCAGTAAAATATATGAATTAAAATAGATGAATCCTATTTAAACAGAGGGTGGTGTACAGTGTTAAATGTTTAATATCCCTCTTCTTATTATGAAATATGGATGATGGTGATCATATTTATGAAAGAAATATACTGAGCTTCAAAACAAATGGTTTATTGTAATTGTATACTTTACACAGGTTTCTAACAGGTGAGCACACAGTATCTAATGAACTAAGGTGATGAATCGACACCCAATTTCATTTTTTAAGTCTTTTGGAATGACCACACCCTTACCAGCATGTACTTCTGAACTGAAGCTTAATCACAAAGAGTATGCAATATTTAACCCTTCAAGTGAGTGAGTGAATGAGTGAGTGAGTGATTTGGAAAAAAATGTGTCTCTCGACATTTCAGACATCTATTGCTCAAACCAAATTAAACCATTATAAGGAAGTGGGTTATGGGACTTCAGTACATTACTATGCTAAAACAACCCAGTCGAGGTAAATTCTGGATCAAAGTGGGCATGAAAAACCATTGATCATGAAGTTATAGATATTTATTATGAAAAGTGATGAAGTTTGGACCATACGTGTCTTCAGATCAATCCTACAAAACCACAAGTTGTGCCTATTCATTTAGTTTGTTGTGTTTATTGTACATGGTGTTTTTATTTTTATTTTCAGATGATCTTGACTGTACTATGGAACTCGTAAAATTAAACTTGGTTTGTAAATATGTTGTCCTGGAGTCTGATTTGCATTAAGGTGAAGTGGTAGGTCAATGGTTTAAAAAAATTTACCAAAAACAAATTATTCTATTTGCATTCACTGGATATGAGCAATCCTGCGCTCTGATTGGCTACTCTACTACTAGGAGATCAGCTCATATACCATGAGTAGAGAAAAACAAAATGGAGAGTGTGTTGCTGAACCAACCGAGGATGAAAGTATAGTGTCCCCCCCCCAAACATCTCCTGTTTCACACTCCAGCCCAGTCGGTGTTGGTAATGCACCTTTAAGTTGGTTTGCCAACCGCCAAAAAAAACCCGAAAGAAGAAGACC
The DNA here is from genome assembly GCF_027579695.1 of Neoarius graeffei. NCBI lineage: Eukaryota > Metazoa > Chordata > Actinopteri > Siluriformes > Ariidae > Neoarius > Neoarius graeffei. Next base: position 74,972,028 of record NC_083576.1, on the reverse strand, counting down.
CCCCCCCAAAAAAAAAGCAACAAAATATGGAATAAAAGTATTTGATGGTAAGAACATATCTTTTTTTTATTTTTCATTTTTCACAAATTGCTCCTGTCATCTCGCCAGTTTGTTTACATTCTAAGTGGAAATTATTTTGTCGGACATTTTGTATAAAGATTTTCTCATTATCTCATTATCTCTAGCCGCTTTATCCTTCTACAGGGTCGCAGGCAAGCTGGAGCCTATCCCAGCTGACTACGGGCGAAAGGCGGGGTACACCCTGGACAAGTCGCCAGGTCATCACAGGGCTGACACATAGACACAGACAACCATTCACACTCACATTCACACCTACGGTCAATTTAGAGTCACCAGTTAACCTAACCTGCATGTCTTTGGACTGTGGGGGAAACCGGAGCACCCGGAGGAAACCCACGCGGACACGGGGAGAACATGCAAACTCCGCACAGAAAGGCCCTCGCCGGCCACGGGGCTCGAACCCGGACCTTCTTGCTGTGAGGCGACAGCGCTAACCACTACACCACCGTGCCGCCCTATAAAGATTTTATTTATCAAATTTGTAAAAAATAAAAATAAGAATGCTCCATTTCTCAAAATCTAGTGAACGTGGACAGAATAAAACAGTTATTCCACTCAATCTCATCGTACATGGCTTACAGCCAACTCTCGTCAAATAACTTAAATATTTTCCAAATGTTATTTCTCAGTTTTGTACAAGATTTATAAAGCTAGTTTTATGATTAAAAAAGAAAGGGATTCGTATAACTATGAGATAAACGTCATGAGAACCTCAATCTTTAATTACTACATTCAGTAGGACTTCCCTCAAACCTTGTTGAGGTGTCAAACAGACGTGGTTAGGTTATCTGTTACCAGTTTCCTCTCACAGTCCAAAGACATGGATGACATGGAAGATTAGGTCAGCTGCCTAATTTAATTGCCCATGGGTGTGAATTTGAGTGTGATGGCTGTCTGTCTTTCTGTGTTAGCCCAGTGAGAGACTGGTGACGTGTCCAGGGTGAACCCCGCCTCTCGCTAAATGTCAGCTGGGATTGGCTCCAGCTTACCTGCGACCCGCAATGGATAAGCAGCACAGGAAAATTAACAAATGTATTGAAATTATGTTACACTTAAATTACACATTACACATTGCTTAAAATGTCAGTTACTGTGAATAGTTAAAAGTAGATGGCCTTTCGATTTCATAAAATGGATGAAATTTAGTTCCCTCTGAAATTTGGTCATTGTGATACGTTTATTTCTGTAATACCTATTAAAAATAAATAAATAAATAAATAAATAAATAAGGGCGGCACGGTGGTGTAGTGGTTAGCGCTGTCGGCTCACAGCAAGAAGGTCCGGGTTCGAGCCCCGTGGCCGGCGAGGGCCTTTCTGTGCGGAGTTTACATGTTCTCCCCGTGTCCGCGTGGGTTTCCTCCGGGTGCTCCGGTTTCCCCCACAGTCCAAAGACATGCAGGTTAGGTTAACTGGTGACTCTAAATTGACCGTAGGTGTGAATGTGAGTGTGAATGGTTGTCTGTGTCTATGTGTCAGCCCTGTGATGACCTGGCGACTTGTCCAGGGTGTACCCCGCCTTTCGCCCGTAGTCAGCTGGGATAGGCTCCAGCTTGCCTGTGACCCTGTAGAAGGATAAAGCGGCTACAGATAATGAGATGAGATGAGATGAGATAGATAAATAAAACCCCAGGCCATTCTGTGGCTGGGAAGTTATTTAATTTGAGGGGATTCCCGAGCAAATAATGTGAATGAAATCGCTTGCTTCACGCAGTCAAGCAGACAGAGAAAGTCCAGTGTGCACATGCACAAGTTTACCTTTCGGCGTCGGCGTCTTCTTCTTCTTTTGGGTTTTACAGCAGCTGGCATTCAGTGGTGCATTACTGCCATCTACAGGTTTACCTTTGACCGTGCACTGACAGTTACATCGTTCTGTCATGGAATGAACAGCTGATCACACTGAGGTGCTCACTAACTGCTGATATTTATTAGTTTGGTCCTGCGTTTCCTTTCCTTCACAACATAACGTCTTTTCTTCACGCGTTCCGTTACTGTAGTCGGTCTTTCACGTTTCATTCGCGTCCTCCATTTTTCTCTCCTGTTTCAGATTTGTATTCCACAATGCCTTGCATGAACGGGGAAAGCCCACCACGTGATGCATGACGTAGTCTCTTGTATTGTGTCACGGTGAAGCAAAAAAAAAAAAAAATAGGGGAGAATTTAGGGCCACGCGGCCTTAAATTCATTAATTGTTCTATTAAAAAAATTATATAACTGGTCTGTGATTCAGATTCAGTAGCTTTTGGTTCATCTCATCTCATTATCTCTAGCTGCTTTATCCTGTTCTACAGGGTTGCAGGCAAGCTGAAGCCTATCCCAGCTGACTACGGGCGAAAGGCGGGGTACACCCTGGACAAGTCACCAGGTCATCACAGAGCTGACACATAGACACAGACAACCATTCACACTCTCATTCACACCTACGGTCAATTTAGAGTCACCAGTTAACCTAACCTGCATGTCTTTGGACTGTGGGGGAAACCGGAGCACCCGGAGGAAACCCACGCGGACACGGGGAGAACATGCAAACTCCGCACAGAAAGGCCCTCGCCGGCTACGGGGCTCGAACCCGGACCTTCTTGCTGTGAGGCGACAGCGCTAATCACTACACCACCGTGACGCCCCTAGCTTTTGGTTCACTAAACAAAAATAATTGGGTGTCGGGGGAAATTCTTTTTATGACCTAAACCTGAAAAATCTGAAAGTCAGTCTACTTTTAAGTGAGTAGAACATAAACTGATCACCAAAAGGTATAAAGCTTCAGGCCCTTTTCATTTTTTTGGTATTCTGTACCTGGAAATAAAAACGTAATCTTGCCAAAAATATTAAAGAAATATGTCATCTTTACCTTTATGCCTTTTGGTGATCAGTTCATCTTCTACCTCACTTAACTTTTTACAGTAACAGGCATTTTAAGCAAGGGTGCCCAAACTTTTGCATGCCACTGTATGTGACTTGATGGCAACTGATTGCACCAGGACTAATTGAGGGGGTTGACAGCATGGGCACAGCAGGTCCAGGTTGTAAGAATACTTATACAAGCAGATAAATACATATACAAGTCAATATTATTTTTTTTAGTTACATTAAAAGATGCTGACTGCAAAGTCATCTGAATTTTTACTTTTTTTTTTTTTGTGCATGGCATTTTCCTGTGTCCCACAAGAACAATATCATGCGGACGAGATGTGATCATTTTGATGTCCTGAGGATTGCTTTTCTCTATTTTGGGACCGTTTTCCTCCCTCTTGAGGTAAACAGTATGAGTATGGTCCTATGGAAACAGCCAAACACAAGGAGCTTTAACTAATTACTAGTGCTGTCAAAAATGTCGCGTTATTAATGCGTTAACTTGACTCAATTTTAACGGCGATAATTTTTTTATCGCGAGATTAACGCTCTGTGACATGATGCCACGCCCCGCACAGCCAGAGTCCTCTGCCCTCCCCCGAAGAGCCACGGTGCTCGGCTTAGGTTTCGTTTTCCCATCGGCAGCTCCAGCCCCACTTTGCAGTGGCTGTGACAAGACGTGTTATGCTCTGCAATAAAAAAAAAACATTGGTACAACCAGTGTTCGAACTATGCCGATATTTTCGGGTGGGTCCCTTATTTTCCCTTGGGGGGGGGTGCTTGCGCTTGTCTCAGAGTGCGGCTCTCCATCGCGCGCTCACTTCGGATATGCAAATGCTTCCCGTTACACACGATTGCTATGTTAATAAACATCATTTTGCCAATATTTTAGAGACCCCCCAACATTTCCCAAATCATGTTTTCAAGGGATCTCATGTCTGTTTCAGGGGATCTCGGATCCCCCGAGTACCCCCGTAGTTCGAACAGTGAGCAAGCCCATTCACTTTTTTATGCTGATAAGAGAATTACAATGGTTTTTCATGTGACAAAAATGTGCGATTAAATTGCGATTAATCGCGAGTTAACTATGACAGTCGCGACATTAATCGCGATTAAATATTTTAATCGCTTGACAGCATTACTAATTACCATAACTATGGAACTGCGTCACACCAAGATGGCAGCATGCGGAAAACATCAAGACTCTGCATCGACCTCAGAGAGTTTTGAGTCACAGGGATGTACTTTGTGGTTGATATTCACAAATTGATCCGTGAAACAAAAGACGAATATATCTTTTCTCTGTTCCTCCTTTTGTGCTATCGTTTCTTTCTCTGTTAAGATCAAAACATTAGGTGTAGAACTCCATACTCAGACTCACCAATCCAAGACAAGTGCTGCAAATTCTTCATCAGATTTCACACCCGTTTCATCCTTCAGTCGATTCCAGCGGTCGATCGGTCCCTTCATGAAAATTATTGTAGACAACCTTTTGGCTTCCATCACTTTTCTGGCACACTTTCTAGCTGATTTGCTTTCATATTTTCCTTTTCTTCTCCGCTGGCGGAAGAGCAGAATCCACCATGTTTGCCCATGCTGACTCATTTTGGTAGGTCCAACATGCCCCATAGTGGTCACGTGATATTGTTGCTCGCTTGCGTCAGCAATCTCCGGAATCGTAAAACGCGGGACGCTTTTTAACTCGGCAAAAAAATTTACACACAGGATACATGGTGTGTGCACCAGCAAAACTCCTTAATTTCAATACAAATCAACACAAAACATCTCAAAACTCCAACAGCAATAGACCCCTTCGCAGTAAACGTCATTCATACGTAAGCGGAAATTGCGCACGCAGCCTGGACCCAAAAAAGACTCAGAAATGCCTAGTTGTTGTGTTGTCGGGTGTCAGAATCGTAGCAGCGATGGGGTTAAAATGTACAGAATTCCAGCAGGATCTCACCCATTCCAAAAAAATCACCGACGTCTATGGCTACAAGCCATCAAACGTGTAGACTGGGATGAAAGCACCATCAAAAATGCGCGGGTTTGCAGCGCCCACTTCATCACAGGTAAGATCAGGCTATTTATTAAATCTTTCTTTTTTATTCTTTCTAGTCTTCGTTTATTGATGTAGCAAAATACTTTGGTAACGTTTGCCTGATTAGCTGGGTCATAGTTACACAATGTAATGAATATTGTTAGCATGTTAACTTAGCTTTGCATGCAATTTTGTTTGTAGGAGAGGTCTCGCTTGACTCAAGCAGTCCAGATTTTGTGCCATCATTATTTGTGTATGCCGAAAATCACAATTTTAAAGCAAGGATGGAAAGGTAAAATTGTATGCCCTCACTCTAAATGCCAACTTACGTTGACTGCTCTAACCTAGCTCCCGCCCCGTTCAGTTTCATTTCTGCTCTCTGCCTCTCGCTTTTTACGCAGCTCTGATTTCTCTTAGCTGCACTCTTTACACTATCATTCCTTTCATGCCATTACCTCCTGCAAATTGCTGTTTAGTGTTGGTATTTGATGTTGTAGCTAAAGCCACATTGCCATCACATCACTGGCATAATTTGATTAAAACAAAATGAATATGAATGTCCCATTGTTAATCAAGTTGTACATGCCCGCACATAACATAATCATATGCGTCTAAAGACTTGTAGGCACGAAGTTTTTCGTGGGTGTACACTGAAGTCTTGTCAATAAGGTACGAGTATATATCTGGCCATTGTATACCAGGGAACTTACTAACATCGTCCGTCCACTCTTTAATTAAATACGGACCCGGTAGGCGATGTCCACTTGTTAGAGTTAACTTATTTATGTAGCATTCTCGATCTTGTAACGACAATTGTTTGGCATAATCTGACAGCTCATAATGCCGGTCTATGGGCAGCGCCATTGTTTCTGGGTCCAGGCTGCGCGCGCATCCTGGCAACGGTCGGTTTGTTTACAAACATGCGAAGGGGTCTATAGAAACAGAACATTTTTGTACAGAATTCAACTTTGCAGTCAGCACCTTTAACCTTGTAGCTCTAGCTAAAAAAAAAGTTTAAAAAAAAAAGAACTTCAGACACCATTACCAATAAAATAAAGATGCCATATTGCTGTTCCATGTTGTGCATCTTAATTCTCAGAGGAGTCGGTCTCCTCCGTGGAGCCGTCGCTTTCCATCTCTATCCTCTTGCGCTGATGCAGGGATTTACGCGGTGATGGTTTCCTGCATGGCTCCTTCAGTCCTTGTGCACTGCTGCTGCTGTTCGATGTCGGACTGATGGCCACCTGAGCTACACTACAGCACAACACAACAAAACACAATAACCACACACAATCAGACATCATACAGTGCACAGCAAAACTTCTGTGCTACTCCTCACAAGGTTGTGAGTTCAAATCCCAAATCTCAACAGCTCATCTGCGTGTTTGGATTGGATACATGCTTGCTTTAAGTTACTTTGAAAAAAAAAATATCCTGAAAGATATGTCGACATATTAACACATTCATTTTACTCATCCATTCCGGGTCTAACGTGTTACACACAGCCATGCTGGAGGCGCTGTTACTGTTGCCCCTTTTCCACCAAAGCAGTTCCAGGGCTGGTTCGGGGCCAGTGCTTAGTTTGGAACCGGGTTTTCTGTTTCCACTGACAAAGAACTGGCTCTGGGGCCAGAAAAAACGGTTCCAGGCTAGCACCAACTCTCTGCTGGGCCAGAGGAAAGAACCGCTTACGTCAGCGGGGGGGGCGGAGTTGTTAAGACCAACAACAATAACAAGACCGCAAAAGATCGCCATTTTTAAGCGGCGAGAAGCAGCGGCTGTACAAACGCGAAGTCAGCCATTATTATTATTATTGTTGTTGTTGTTGCTGCTGCTGCTTCTTCCGCGTTGTTTTTGCTTCGATATTCGCGCCAAGGTTTAAGCAAACGTAGCGACGTAACTGACGTATGCAGCGACGTAATGACGTATACAGCGACGTAATGACGTGGCTTCCCTTAGCACCGCGAGCTATGGAAAAGCAAACTGGTTCTCAGCTGGCTCGCAAGTTGAACGAGTTGTGAACCAGCACCAGCACTGGCCCCGAACCAGCCCTGGAACTGATTTGGTGGAAAAGGGGTATAAGTAAACTAAAAAACAATTACAGCACGCACAGTCTCTCCAACTCCTGATCCATCTCAGGGTCGATGAGCAGGTCCGATCTGTTCGGAAGAGCACCTGGAAAAGAAGAAAGATGTGTAAACTGGTGTTCAGCTCAATACTATTGTACACCTTCAGCATCCCTACTTCTGTAGATCCGTCCAGTCTTAACACAAGTTACACAAGTGACTCAGTCTGCACTTCTAGAACTATAATATATACACAGTGCATTAGCTCTAAAAGCAAAGCATCATTGTCTGAACAAGTTAAACAGAGATTAACACTGAAACAATAAGATATTCATGTCCATATTATAAATACAGTCATGTACAAATATTTACATGGCCTTAATATCAAAAAAGTAAGAAATTATACAGTATATACTGTATCAAAGTCCCTCTCATGCCAGAATCTGGTCTTCCCAGGCAGTCTCCTGTCCCAGTACTAACCAGCTCTTTGAGGTGTATGGGTGTGGCACCGATCTCCCTTTCCATACCCCTCAGCCTCTTACCTGTACAGCTAGGGACTAGTCCTCTGGTAGCCACAGGAATTTGACTTCCCCACTCACATCTGTATTGCAGCATGCCTTGCCAGACAGTAGTAGGTACCATTTTTATGATGGACCATGAGTAGAACTCACGATCTCCCAGTCGGAAGGTGGACATGCTAACCACTAGGCCAACTCGCGGTATATACTGTATACTCAAGATACATTTTTTCCATGGAGTGCAAACTTTTGCACTCATATAACACTGTGAATCTCAATGGGGGAAACAATCATGCTGAGACATAAGAAAGAGATTTAATCAAAGAAGGGAAAAAAGTGTAGGTGTAAAAATGGCATTTTCATGTACTGAAAATAGTCTAGCACAGGGGTTTTCAAAGTGTGGGAGAGTCAGCCCCCCCCCAGAGAGCAAATAAACAACAGCGCCCCCCTCACAATTTTTGTTGTTGCTATACTTAATGTTCCATTCGTATTTTTAAAAAAATGGTTGTTGTACACTTTTTTTTTTTTACACATTTTAAACATCTGTGCTTTTCTTTTTAAAACATCTTGTTTTACACATTTTAAACATCTCATAGCATCGTTAGCTAGCACCTCTTGGCAGACAACACACTGTGGCAGTGGAGCATCTTCAGATCCAGTCCATGAAAATCCAAACTTTAAATAATCGTGGTCATACTTCCTTCTTTTTCCAGTCCCCCCAGGATTCCGCGGGCCTTTTTTGTGATTGTTGCAGGCTAAAATGTCTGATGTTGCGGGGGGGTTTCCAAAAAATTGCGATGAAAGTTGCGGTGTTTTTTAGGTTTTTGTAGCGATTACATTGCGGGAGGAAGTGAAAGTTGCGAGAAATTGTTGCGATTTTCTCTTTCTGTGATTAAAATTGAGTGACATGTTAAATATTAAGTTATTACCGAAAAACTATTGATTAAAAAAAACAAAGACACTGAGAAATGGTCCTATAAACAACTTTACCAATATAAAAGATTACCAGGACTACAAAAATGCAGAAAAATAGGCTTTACTTATCCAAATGCACCTGTTGGTTCAAAAGTTAAAGTGCAGAGAACCTCACAACACAACATGAAGTTACCTTAAAATATAATATAAATGCCTCAGCTTTCATGTAAGAAAAAAAAAACTATTAATACTAGTACTGTGTGCAGGCAGTCTCTCCTGAAGACTAAATTAAACAATAATTATAAACTAATAAAATAAATGGCTCAGGCTTCATAGAAGAAAAAAAACAATTTGAACAGAATCTCACAGAATGATGCTGAAGCTGCCTAAACAATGGGAAAAAAATACCATTTTGGCAAAAATGTTGGCATCCATTAATTTCTTGTATTAAGTAAAAAATAATGTAAAGTGCACGCAGTCCTTCACTGTAAACATAACACACTTTCAGTAACAGAATTTAAGCCTATATAAACACTGACTCGCACATGCAGTGTTGCCAGATACTGCTGACGTTTTCCAGTCCAAAATATGTTCAAAACCCGCCAAAATGCACTTAAAACCGCCCGATCTGGCAACACTGCGCGCATGCTGCTTCTCTTGAACGTATACACGGCAGTAAGGCGGAAGGTAGTTTGTCGACGTCACCTCAAGACGATGCCAACGATTGGTTAAATTTGCGGGAAAGCTGCGGTGATTGGATATAATTGCAACACCGCCCTGAATTTGCGGGGATTGGTTGAATTTGCAAATCGCAACATTGCGAAATCCTGGAGGGTGTGGTTTTTTGCTTGGCCCAGACTCTGTCTCCTCACTCACTGTAGCTTTAGGTACTAAAAATCGATCCATTTTGTCTCTGGGGGCGGCACGGTGGTGTAGTGGTTAGCGCTGTCGCCTCACAGCAAGAAGGTCCGGGTTCAAGCCCCGTGGCCAGCGAGGGCCTTTCTGTGCGGAGTTTGCATGTTCTCCCCGTGTCCGCGTGGGTTTCCTCCGGGTGCTCCGGTTTCCCCCACAGTCCAAAGACATGCAGGTTAGGTTAACTGGTGACTCTAAATTGGTCGTAGGTGTGAATGTGAGTGTGAATGGTTGTCTGTGTCTATGTGTCAGCCCTGTGATGACCTGGCGACTTGTCCAGGGTGTACCCTGCCTTTCACCCGTAGTCAGCTGGGATAGGCTCCAGCTTGCCTGCGACCCTGTAGAACAGGATAAAGCGGCTAGAGATAATGAGATGAGATGAGATGAGATTTTGTCTCTGGTAAAGGCTAGCTGAAGTTCGCTAAATGTCCGCAATAGTAACTTATTCTGGTTTATGCTTCCTCACGTTGCGCCCCCCCCCGAAGAACTCTGGCGCCCCCCAGGGGAGGCGCGCCCCACACTTTGAAAAGCCCTGCTCTAGCATTATAAAAATAATCTAGCATACTTTTTGTATAAGACAACTAATACAGAAATTAACAAGTGTTGCCAGGCAAAACAAACCTCGCCCGGTAGCACTTATGACGAATATGAAGGAAGATATTGCAAAAAAAAAAATAGGTACCCTATGGGTACATGTGGCTACTGCTTATAAATAAAATTGTTTTCTGATCCCATGTCCATACAGTAAATATAGCATATGAGTGATTCCACGCTTATGGGTACTGAAATGGGGACATGAACTTATTTTTAAAAATTCACCTAAAACCATTTCTTTTTTTACCATCAGGTCACAAAACATGTAATCTTTAATGAATGATATGTTAAAAGATAACTTTAATTTTCTGAGATGTAATAAAAACATATTTATATGCCAAAGTCAGAACGTAACAGAAGTGTTGTGGACATATATATTCTCAATTTTAACAATGTAGAATTACTTTTTGAAACATAGGAAGGTGATGTTTTAGCAAATATAATTAATAAACATGTGTAGTAGAATAAACATACACATTCTTTCAATAAGATTAACATGGTATATAGCTAGATTGAAATTAATTTGTAACAGACGCGAGATGTAACAGACATCATTTTGGAACTCATAGGCTTGACTTTGGCATATAAATATGTTTTTATTACATCTCAGAAAATTAAAGTTATCTTTTAACATATCATTCATTAAAGATTACATGTTTTGTGACCTGATGGTAAAAAAGAAATGGTTTTAGGTGAATAAGTTCATGTCCCCATTTCAGTACCCATAAGCGTGGAATCACTCATATATATATTTACTCTATGAGTCAGTAGCCACAAAAACGAAACGTAATCCAAAAATGAACAATTTTAAAAAATCACAGAAATAAAATATACCAAGTGTCTGTACTTCATATTATTCTACTCTTACCTCTTACAGTTTTCGAAACTGAAACCTCTGAACTGAGGCTGACATACACACACTGTCACCATGACCCAAACTCTTATTTCCCGGAAATGGCCCGGTGCTCGAGCTCAGTGGAACGCACTTTCCCAGCATGAACATTAGGGCGCATCAGTTGCCCCCTAAAAATGAAAAGTTCCTCCGATCATGATGCATTTTTGTTTTTATGTTCCTTTTGGTAAGAAAACACACTGGGTGAAATATTTTGACAAAATTCAAAAGTTTAATGGTGGCACCAGGAGCTCAAAGTTATGGAAAAAGCTGCTATTTTATGACTTTTATGACAAAATTTCGATCACTTTTCATGAAACATAATGGCACCTTATAGAGTATACCAAATATCTTAGATACACATTTTTAGTACATATTCTAAATATATTATCAAGCACAGTTTGAGTTTTAGCTGTTCATTGAATCATTGTTCAACTACTTTTAAACAATACAAATGTATTATGAATAACATTAATGCTTCTCAATCCCTTGCAAAGGTTCTTAACATGATCTCTGGCTCACAAGAAATCAATAAATGGAGTCCAACATTGTGATTCAAACCTTACACGAAAACATAAAATAAGCGTTTTTTGGCAAAAAAAATGAACCTCATGGTGCCACCATTAGACTTTTGAATATAGTCAAAAAATTTTACAGGATGTCTTTATTGGTGAAAAGGAACACCCGAACAACAATGCATCGGATTTTATGAAAGTGAGGGCAACTGATGCACCGTAATGAACATGTCTGAAAGCGATTTCTTTAGTCTAGTCCATTTATTTCGAATAGTGAACCAAATTGTATACACGCAACAGCCATTTTAATCGAAACACATGTATGCACATGTGCAGTGCGTGATCGTTACACTTACATTCTTACAGCACGATGACGTAGTGGCTAGCGCCTCTATATGAGACAGTAGACACAACAAAAATGATGTTAACCTTTTTGGTGACCTTGACCAGATGACCCTCAAACTGTTGGAGGTTCAATTTGAGACCAATGCCCATCTATCCTGAAAGTTTCATGAAGGTTGATCCAGCTGTTTTCCCGTAATATTGTTTACAAAACAAACAAAGAAACCCAACCGAAAACAATACCTCGCCCCCTGGTGGACTCCGTCCCGGGCGAGGTAAAAATAATCCAAGACTGAATGAATTTGTCCCAAAGCAATTTCAACAAGAAATATTAAATTCACACAAATAAAATATAACTTCTACTTTATGTAATATATCGACGATTTGAGAAATAAAAAAGTAAGGAATGCAGTTCTGCTTGAATTAGAATATATAATATGATGTTTTAATATGAAGTCACTGGCTGATAAGTTTGTGGTTCTTGTTGGTTCAGAAGATCTCACCGATTTCCTGACTGATTCCCTCGTGTTTGGCCAAAGCCATCAGGAAGCCGTAGTAGGAGACTCGCGTGCTGCTCTCCAGAACCTCCTTAATGGCAGAAAGAGGTGGATGTCTAGGAAAAAAGAAGCTCAATAGCACTACAGAGAAAATTGCCGGTTTGATGAAAAGACAAAACGAGCTGCTTGTGTGTATTTAATATTAATAAAAATCAGGTCTTTAAACTAACAGAATCCAACATTACAGATTTTGGTGAATCACAATCGCAGATTAAATACTGTGTAACACTTCTGTGACAATAAAACTGTAGAAATGAAACACTTAGACTTCAGTAGTTTAATAAAATGTTAAACTTTAGATATGTACCAGATGCACTGTTTACAGAATGCATAGAAATGGTGTTGAAAATCACGCGATATTTTGCACCGTTTTCACTGGCTGATCCAGTAACTATCAATTAGAGGTCTGCGCGGGACAGAATTTTCAGTCCCGCTCCCGCCCGCTCCCGCATTGTGCAGTCCCACTCCCGCCCGCTCCCACAAAGAATTATGATTTTCAGTCCCGCTCCCGCCCGCGCCTACCATATTTTGTCCCGCTCCCGCCCGCAAATCCCGCATGATGCAGACGTTCGCGTTATTTCTCACGAAAGTTCCTGTCATTGGCTTGGGGAATTAAACATGCTGAGCTTAGCTGAGCTCTCCACTGACCGATCCTTCATTTATTGTAAGTTTATTGTTTAGACTCTGACATTCTGCTGACACATTCCAAGTGGAGCGCTGCATGCGCTCATGATTGACAGCTCTCGCTTTGATTGACAGCTCTCGCTTTGCGCACTCGCACTCCCACTTCCGAGTCTGTGGCGTTATGATTCCAACCGCGATTTCATTCTTCTCTCATATGAAGTGCTGCGCAACCACAACCAGCTCCTCAGATTATACACTGTCTATTTCTAGCTTAAAATTGAACAATCTGTGCGATACAGTCCTTTTTAATACTAGTTAATACTTTTTTAAAAACTTTTTTTAATACTTTTTTTAAATACTTTTTAATACTTAGGACTAAAACTCTTGACTTTTTAACGGTAAATGTACCTCTTTTTAAAGCAGCACTTACTACTGAAGCACTGTGAGCTTCACTAGAGGAGCTCTGCTCTTCTGCCATGATCGGAGATCTCAAACACGGAAGAGCGGAAAGGAATCGGAAACGTACGCGAGATTAGACCACATCTGCAAATTTAGGCATCTTAAAATGTTTTTATTAATGCCAAATAAAATATCCTGCGCAAATTATATATGATAGACATAAATTAATAATTTATAAATTTTATTTTAAACATGTTTTTAGTTAGCGGGACTGCAGCTTATCACCTCTCCCGCCCGCGTTGTGCACTCCCCCTCCCGCCCGTGCCCGCAATGAGCTTTCAAAATTTGTCCCGCGCCGCACTGCTTTGCATCGGGTCCCACGGGACTCCCGCGGGAGTGCAGGGCTCTACTATCAATGAATAATCACCTCTATAGCGCCTCTACGGGACACATTTACCACTTTTAACATCCTCCATGACTGAGACAAGTATAGATCTTCCTTCTGCCATAAAAATCGGTGAATGACATTTTGATTTGTAGTGAAAATGCGTTGATCATGCGAGCACAGTTTTCGCACAACATTTGCTTGGCAGCGCTAAAGCCCGGCACACATGGGCGACTTCTCGTCGCAAGCATATTGCGATTTTTGGACGCAAGTTTCCCCTCTCGGGTAGCTGTGTCTGCGCGTTATCTGCGACCAGTGGGTGATTTGGGGAGGGGGATCCAAGTCACGTGGAAATCATGTGACTACTTCATGGGCGGGGATGCAAGTCACGTGGAAATCATTTGACTATTTCACAGGTGGGGATTGGCTTAGCCTTTGGAGGTGATTGCTTTGTTTATCGCAAAGACACACGCGGCGATATCTCTACAACAAATCAGCGACTGGCGATTTTTTGTTGCAGAATATCAAGCATGTTTGACACCTGCGATCTGTTGCAAGGAACAAAACAAAACAAAAAAAAATCACCATCGCAAATGTCCGCACGCGAAGCGATTTTTTGCTTGCGTCGAAAAGTTACACGACCAAACAACTGAAAATCGCCCACGTGCGTCGGGCTTAAGTGGTCACCACGTGTTTTCTTGACCTTCTGAGCAGCATTTTGTGATCTGTTGCTCAACAAATCTGGGAAATTCGCTAATAATCTACAGTCGAGATCGTCTCCTGATGGATTCACAAGGTTCTGTATCATCTGTAGTCAGTTCCTGGAAAATGGACCATTTTGGTTGCGTGGACATGATTTCATGTCAGATTTACAGTAACTTCCATCCGTCTAATTTCACTTTGGTTTGTATTTCCTGCATACGGAGCCTTGGTCATGTAATGCAGCAGGTATAACTCAAAATCCATAATCTGAGCATCTGGTATGAAAATCTGGTGGACTCACACACACACACACACACGCAATCTACACTTGTTGAAAAACACATTTCAAGAGCACCTGCAAATAACACTGACGTTTACTCAAGAGGCGTTTCACAAAATGTCGATAAATAAACACAGAGACATGATTTGTGAAAATGCATGATGTATTGTTGTCCACTTAAATAATATGACAGTGCACTGTGACTGAGAAGAAATTTTACTGAGTTCAAAGATTCAACAGAATTGTCATCAGATGAGAAGCATTTATTTTAAAAGCATGACTCAAGGTGTTTTTTTTACCTCCGCCAAGGAGGTTATGTTTTCGGTAGCGTTGGTTTGTTTGTTTGTCTGTTAGCAACATTACGGAAAAAGTAATGAACGCATTGCTCTGAAATTTTTTCCAGAGGTGTGACTGGGCACAAGTAACAATCCATTAAATTTTGGCGGTGATCCGGATCACCTTCTGGATCCCGGATTTTTTTTAACCCTTTGATGCAAAACATATGCACACCCCTTCTAATGCACAACATGGGTCAAAAATGACCCGCATTCATTTTCCAGGTTATTTCATGCTGACTGAGTTTTTCTTTGCTCTATCTTTTGAAATCAGTTTAGTTTATGATTGAATATTCCAAGTATTCTTTAAATATCTTGTTTTTAATTACCACAAATCATTAATTTAATTTTTTCTTTCCTACTTTATGAACAAAAATACTTTTTATATTATTACACATGTAGCCCAAGAGCATTAGCTCAAAATTGAGTCCAACCTAGAACAAATTAGTAACAAGCTGAATTTTTCAGAATATGTTCAGAATACCCTTAGGAATAACATACTAAAAGTCCCCGGGAATCCACCTTGTGATCTCTGAGAAATTCAAGATGGCGTCCAAAATGGCCGCCGATTGGAGATTTTTCAATATCTCAGGGATAAAACATAATATAAATGCAATTAAAATGTTAAATTATATGTTCTCTCATACAAGCAATGCAAATTCACCATTGTCACACTGTTAAAATTAAAATTAACCAAGATTACAAGGTCATTAATGTGGAAATTACATGGAATTTGATGGTTGACATGATTGACAGATTAGCTTAGTAGGCTACCTACATACATGAACATAATGTAAGACAACAATTAGACATCAATTTCCTTAATATTTAGTGCATCTTTAAGCTTTGATAAAATATTAAAGGGAAATTAAATTTGAGAACTCTGTCTTCTAAAACTACAATGGCAAGCTGTTTCAGTCCACCACTTCAACATTCCGGCGACTTTCATGACAAAAAGGTCTGCCTCAATAAAAGCTCTTGCTTATAAACAATGAGTAGACTTAAACACTTCTCAGTGCCTCAGTTGTAATGCTTGGACCTTTGTTGTACCATCAATGAAGTAGGGAATTTATTCAAGCTTGTTTAAGGGTGGAAAAAAAATTAATCTTTGAGTTTCTAGTGCCAGTCTTTACTACTAGCAATGCCAGTGTGTTCGGACAAAAAATGACTAAACTCAGCATGACCTTTTAAAAATGACTGAACTCAGCATGACCTTTTAACATGCCATTTTTCATTTTACACCACCAATTTACTTTAATTACTATTAATGAAAATAAGTGCTCCAACCCCTAGTAATTGTGTTTGTTGTTTTGTGAACAGAATAGGATGATACAGAGTGAACGAGTAACCAATGGATCCATACTCTATAATCGGTAGTGTACATTAAATAGCACATGTATAGATTTACAATTATAAGTCTGTAATTATTAGTCCTAAACATTAAGAACTGAAGCCATTTCAAAAACATATGAGATATCTTCATGATACCATAACGATTATATTGTCATAACAGTCATTGTTATTTCTTCTTGGATGTGAATTTATGGGCCAGGGCGTTTCAAGATTGATACTTGATTCAAAGATCGGACTGGATGAAACCTACACACATTCATAGTACTGTGCACATTCATAAATGTGAACTGGTGAAGTACTGTGTTTGATAGGAACCACGGATAAGAATGTTCTAGGTCTATGAATATTAAATGTAGTTCGACATTTCAGAGACAACTATGGAGTCTTATTTGTAAGGAGTTGTGTAACGATTTATTGATTGAAGTTGAAAGTTATAGAACAATGACCAGTTGTCTTCTTGTAAACAGGTTCATTATTTGAGGAACACTCAGTCGCCATGATTTATTGTGTTGGATTAGCTTCTTGTTATAATGAACAATATATGTAAATAAATTGTTATAATGGATTGAAGGTAATGTTTTGGAGTTCATGATGTTTTTGGTTTTAGTGAAACTCCCAGTGCCAAAAATATGACAATCTAACCAGACATGGCAAGCAAGCACATTATACACAAATATACTGTTATAATAATGTGTACATTATTATTATATAATGTTAATACACAATGTAATTAATACACACATGTTGGAATTTACTCTCCTACCCTACAAAACATATATTCTGACCTTTTAATTGCATTAATATTTTGTTTTGGGCCTGAGATATGGGCAGATCTCCATTTGGCGGCCATTTTGGACGCCATCTTGAATTTCTCAGAGAGCACAAAGGGGATTTCCGGGGACTTTTAGTATGTTATTCCTAAAGGTATTCTGAACATATTCTGAAATTTTCAGCTTGTTACTAATTTGTTCCGGGTATAACCCTATTACTCCTGGGCTAATGGGTCATCCAAGTGTGATTTAAAATTAAATGTCTTAATACTATAATAATAATAATTTGTTTCAAGTAATTACTTTAGCAGTGAATGGGGCCAGTTATTTATTAACTATGTAGTTAGCTAAGCCAACTACAATAAAATTAACTAAAGTAGAATATGTCAACAGCTCGGTAGCTAATAGTAATTACTTGTAACTTTCTGACAAGTAATCTACTCACTCTCAAGGGAACCTAAACATAATCAGTTTTTTTCTAAGGTAATGTTAGAACAATTGAAAAACATTACTTGCATGTATTAGATGGGCAAAGGGCGCTGTGCTGAGCTGCGAAATGTCTGACACAAGCACAATTCACAGTTCCCACCAAACGCTGGAGTAAATGCATGCGGGTCGGTTCTGACCCATGTGTGTAAACTTGATGTAGAATTACAAAAGCTGTGCTTGTTCATAACTTAAGAAAGGAAAAATAAAAATGATGATTTGTGCTAAACAAAAACAAGATATTTACTGCATATTTGGAAAAGTAAATGACAAAATAAATTTATTTCAAAAGTATATCATAGAAACACTCAGCCATACATGAAATAACCTGGAAAATGAATGCAGGTCGTTTTTGACCCATGTTGTGCATTCGAAGGGTAGTGATACAAAAAGGGTTTTTATTCAGAAAGTAAGAAAGGAAAAAATAAAATAAGGATGTATGATGATCAAAAACAAGTTAATTGAGGAATACCTTGAATACTGAATGATGGAATTAATTTATTGCAAAGATATAGAAGATAAAAACTCAGCCGGGTCACTTTTGACCCATGTTTTGCATCAAAGGGTTAAAGGATTAATTTTTTCCCCATTGAAATGAATGGGCGCGCGACGCAAGAAACAGATTTTTCCTTCTGTAGGCCAAAGCGTAAGGTGTAAAGTCATGAAACTTGGTACACTGATAGAGGAGTGGACCCTGATTGATTTCATCAAGTTTCATGTTGGTATGTCTCACGCTGTAGCGCCACCAACTGATCACAGTCTTACATGTGTTCATGCACGTAACTTTTGATCCGTATGTCCGATTTTCATAAGTCTGTTGCCATTGGAATCCTTGGAGCTAGACGATTCCAACGCACCCTATGACGTCATTCTCCGCCTAATTAGGTTTTCCGCCATTTTGAATTTTGTCCAAAGTGAAGGTAGAGTGACCCTGGCCGCAAGTTTTGTCTGATCATCATGAAACTTGGCACACATGATCTCCAGTCCATGCCTAATGAATGATATTCGTTTCGCTCTCATATATCGAAGCGTTCGCCCGTGGCAGCCAATCAAAATCGATGGCAAAGCCACCAAACAGGAAGTGAGCTCATATCACGGAAACGCTTTAATGTATCAAGACCATATTTACTGGCATGACTTTGGAGGCCATCCAAACTACCCTCATCAAATATGGTGTCATTTGGCCACTAGAGGGCATCACAATTAGCAAAAACATATTTTGGCTCATATCTCAGAAACACTTTGACGTATCAAGACCATATTTGTTGAGATGACTTTCGGCACCAGTTCATGTACCCTCATCAAATTTGGTGTCATTTGGCCACTAGGGGGCGCCACAATGAGCAAAAACGTGTTTTGGGTCATATTTCTTTACGGATTTAGAATTCCATCTACATTTTGATGTTAGTGATGCTCTGGGACGTCCCTGTAAAGAACCTTGCCAGCCTGTCATCTCCGTATGAGAATCCGCCTTGTGTCTTGGCCAAACTTTCGCGTGTTGACACAAAACTTGTCGTGTGGGCGTGCGGTCGCCTCTCTTGCCGGGTCGCCATGGCGGCGCACCTGAGTAAGCACACTTTCGCATTTTCTCCGGAAATGCATTCTAGTTATTATTATTACCTCCGCCAAGGAGGTTATGTTTTCGGTAGCGTTGGTTTGTTGGTTGGTTGGTTTGTCTGTTAGCAACATTATGGAAAAAGTAATGAACGCATTGCTCTGAAATTTTTTCCAGAGGTGTGACTGGGCACAAGTAACAATCCATTAAATTTTGGCGGTGATCCGGATCACCTTCTGGATCCCGGATTTTTTAAAAGATTCTTGGCGGAGGTCTGCGCTCTCCGAGTGCTTTTCTAGTTTTTTGTTTGTTTTTTTGTTTTATTTCAGTTTGACTGAAGCTTAATGCTTGTATGTTTCGTCTTTAACTTGTTCCCTATTGAGCAACCTAATTTTAAAAATACAAATCCCTAAACCGACCTCCAAACTCCAAACAAACAACTTGTTAAGTTAGGCTACGGTCACACTACAGCTCGCGATGCTTTGTCGATGAAAATGACGCGTTCGGTGGCAATGTTTCCCCGAGCTTCAGGAAGTATTCCCAAACCCATCTGCGAGTATTTGCTGCTTAGTTTGCCAATTAAAACATCGCCACCAAATTTCAATGCATGCATTAAATTTTTTCGGAATGTTTTTGGCCACTCACAAGGTGGAGACACACCAAAAAACAACTCGTGAACCTCGGAGAACATTCGTCGTGTATCGGATGATTGGTAGCCATGCTACCAATTTTTCATCACCAAGTAATCGCAAACTTATCATGAGCTGTAGTGTGACCACGGCCTAAGGAGTAAAAACATTGTTGGGGGACGTACTGTTCTAGGAAAATGATCAACAATTTTTAAGCAATGTGCCATCACTAACAGATTTTTATTTTGTAATGAGCAACATGTTAGAATAATTTTCCATCATTTCCAGCACCAAAATGCTGACGTCAGGGGCTCAGGGATGGCGTCAGGTTGCCACCATGAGGAAGTTATCAGGGCTACATGACCACCATTAAAATAAAACATGGACAGTGGTGAGGATTTTGGAAATTATTGGTTAAAAATTTAAAAGAAAAAGAAACAATACATGATCCTGGCAATTGCGATGTTCCAAATATTCTGAATGGACGCTAAATCACAATAAAATAAAATGCATCTCCCACTTGTGCATAAATGTCTACATCACTGTTTTTGAGCTGTGTACATGCTAAAAGACTTGAAAAAAATTTTTATATTTTCACATATGTTGTATATAAAGTAATAGTTTGGCTCTCAAACTGGTGGAATTGTAGGCAAGCTTATAAAAAGGTTCACCGATTCCCCGAATAGCTCCCATGAATAGCCTCACGTTAATTACATCACTTCATCAGACATCCTTTTGATGTAGTGCTGTCTGAAAAGTGAAATTTGAGTCAGTGATACCCAACCCATATAGGAATTCCACAAAGCCTACCCAATATAGAGAGTGAAAAGTAAATGTTTAACAGCTGAGTGTCTTACTTGTGCTTAAAACGTTCACACAGTCCCTCGATACACTCGAGCAGGACGGAGGAGTCCACTCCCTCCTGCATGTCCGTGTCATCACTGGATATGGTTTCGGCTGACGTCGAGGTCGGGACGATGACGGCGTTCGGGTTCTTTCCCTCGAGCAAGTCCTCATAAATCACCATCACACTCTCAAGGAACTCTGGTAGAGAAATAAGAAGGGATTTAGTAAAGAAAAAAAATCCATAAACACACCCAGCTCGAACATTCAGACCTAAAAGCAAAGTTTCAAAGAGAAATTGACATGATTTTTCGCTTAATAATACTAGCTATTTTTAATAATAATATTAATGTTATATCGCAATAATAATAATAATAATAATAATAATAATAATAACAATAATCTCTATTCTTATAGCACTGTGGCAGCAGGGGCGTGGTCGAGCGTTGGCTGTGAATAGTGAGGAATCAGGTGAACCAGCAGGTAACGTGATCATTGACACCTGGGATTGATTACTGGCTGTCTACTAATGTGTGTCTTTCAGTGGCCAGTAACGAGAGAGGGAGCTGTGTTCCCCAGTGTGTGGCTGTGTTTGTGTTTGCATGGTCAAGGCACTGAAAAGTGTATTGTGAAAAAAATAAAAACCAAAACACACCTTAAACTGTCGTGCCTGTCTCCCAGTTCCTCATTGCCTGAACATAAATATGCTAGTGTGTAAAGTTCTTTTATATGATAGATAGATGGATGGATGCTTTATTAATCCCAGAGGGAAATTCAAGTAACATTTCCGCATTGCACAAGATCAATACAAAAACTAAATAGCATTATACAAGCAGGTCGTATAAAAAACTAAAATACAAAATACCAAAGAAATAAAACATTACCAACAAGAGCAAATAATAGAATATACAGTTCTCAGTGTGTGAGGTAGTGCAGTTGGCAGTAACCAGTCACAGTGCAAATAAGAGTGTAATGAGCAGTGCAAATACTTTGTGGACAGTTACGGTACATACATGTGCAGCGTGTTTAGTGGTATATGGTAGATAAAAAGCATAGTATATTACATGATAGGCATAGTTAAAGTATATATCAGTACATATAGTATATATAATAGTGTGATAGTATACGATATATAAAGTTAAGTTAGTATATATAACAGTGGCAGGTGAGAATTCTACCACTGAACCACCAATGCTCAGTGAGGCGGCACGGTGGTGTAGTGGTTAGCGCTGTCGCCTCACAGCAAGAAAGTCCGGGTTCGAGCCCTGTGGCCGGTGAGGGCCTTTCTGTGCGGAGTTTGCATGTTCTCCCCGTGTCCACGTGGGTTTCCTCCGGGTGCTCCGGTTTCCCCCACAGTCCAAAGACATGCAGGTTAGGTTAACTGGTGGCTCTAAATTGACCGTAGGTGTGAATGTGAGTGTGAATGGTTGTCTGTGTCTATGTGTCAGCCCTGTGATGACCTGGCGACTTGTCCAGGGTGTACCCCGCCTTTTGCCCGTAGTCAGCTGGGATAGGCTCCAGCTTGCCTGCGACCCTGTAGAACAGGATAAAGCAGCTAGAGATAATGAGATGAGATATATAACAGTATGTATAATATATACAGTGCTCAGCGTAAATGAGTACACCCCCTTTGAAAAGTAACATTTTAAACAATATCTCAATGAATACAAACAATTTCAAAAATGCTGACAAGGCAAAGTTTAATATAACATCTGTTTAACTTATAACGTGAAAGTAAGGTTAATAATATAACTTAGATTAAACATTTTTTCAGTTTTACTCAAATTAGGGTGGTGCAAAAATGAGTACACCCCACAACAAAAACTACTGCATCTAGTACTTTGTATGGCCTCCATGATTTTTAATGACAGCACCAAGTCTTCTAGGCATGTCTGTGAAGATACTCAGTCATCCAGGTACATAGTAATCTGTGGTTGGTAGAAAAGAGCAACTGGACTTGCTTGAAAAGTCTTGAAGACGTTTCGCCTCTCATCCGAAAGGCATCATCAGTTCTGTCTGTCTAATAGGGAGTATCAAGTATTTATCCTCTCATGGATCATCATAGAATCCGAATCAGAATGCTGATGGCTGCATTGTAGGTGGCTGTCCAGGTTGACAAAAATGAACGATCCTCTCAAAAAACTGGCATACATCTTAGCCAGAGAGGATCGTTCATTTTTGTCAACCTGGAACGACCATCACTGAACAGGGGTGGGTGTCTATGACATCTATCAGCCACCTACAATGAAGCCATCAGCATTCTGATTCGGATTCTATGATGATCCATGAGAGGATAAATACTTGATACTCCCTATTAGACAGACAGAACGGAGGATGCCTTTCGGATGAGAGGCGAAACGTCTTCAAGACTTTTCAAGCAAGTCCAGTTGCTCTCTTCTACCAACCACAGATTCTTCTAGGCATGGAATGAGCAAGTTGGCGACATTTTGCAAGATCAATCTTTTTCCATTCTTCAACAATGACCTCTTTTAGTGACTGGATGCTGGATGGAGAGTGATGCTCAACTTGTCTCTTCAGAATTCCCCAAAGAAAATAATTTATTTCCACCACGAAGGTGAAGACTACAAGAAGATCAGCAAAGCTTTACTTATCAGTCAGAATACTGTAGCAAAAGTGGTACAAAAATTTAAGAAAGATGGAACTGCAACCATCTCACAGAGACGTCCACCTCATCCACGGGAGTTAACACCTCAACAGGAGCGTCTTCTGATGAGAAGAGTTGGAGAAAATCGGCATGCAAGTTCACTGCAGTTATCTAAAGAAGTAGAATGCCAAACTGGGTGACTATTTCCTGTGACACAATATGGCGTACACTGCAGAGGAATGGCATGCATGGATGCTGTCCACAAAAGAAGCCTCTCCTAAAGCCCAGGCACAAAAAAGCCTGCCTAGAGTTTGCCAGGGCCCATGCTGACAAAGATGAAGACTACTGGGACTCTATACTCTGGAGTGATGAGACCAAGATAAATGTTTTTGGAACTGATGGCTTCAAAACTGTATAGCGTTGCAAAGGTGAGGAATACAAAGAAAAATGCATGGTGCCTACAGTGAAACATGGTGGTGGCAGTGCCCTTATGTGGGGCTGCATGAGTGCTGCTGGTGTCGGGGAGCTGCACTTCATTGATGGCATCATGAATTCACAGATGTATTGCTCTATACTGAAAGAGAAGATGCTACCATCACTCCGTGCCCTTGGTCATCATGCACTTTTCCAACATAACTAAACACACATCTAAGGCCACTGTTAGATTTCTGAAGAAGAACAGGGTGAAAGTGATTCAGTGGCCAAGTATGTCTTCTGATCTGAACCCAATCGAACACCTATGGGGAATTCTGAAGAGACAAGTTGAGTATCACTCTCCATCCAGCATCTGGTCACTAAAAGAGGTTGTTGTTAAAGAATGGAAAAAGATTGATGTTGCAAAATGTCGCCAACTTGTTAATTCCCTGCCTAGAAGACTTGGTGCTGTCATTAAAAATCATGGAGGCCATACAAAGTACTAGATGGAATAGTTTTTGTTGTGGGGTGTACTCATTTTTGCACCACCCTAATTTAAGTAAAACTGAAAAAATGTGTAATCTAAGTTATATTATTAACCTTACTTTCACGTTATAAGTTAAATAAATGTTATATTAAACTTTGTCTTGTCAACATTTTGGAAATTGTTTGTGTTCATTGAGATATTGTTTAAAATGTTACTTTTCAAAGGGGGTGCACTCATTTACGCTGAGCACTGTAAGTAAGTAGGTACATTATAACAGTATATAATAATAAAGTATATAATAAGGTAAAGTACAACATACCGGCTTATCTACAAATATCTGTATATACATACCCATCTATGCATATAATGTACATCTATGTAAGCAGCAGAAAAGTGCAATAGACATGAAATGAGCAGTGTAACTAGTCCTGAGTACAGCAGAGTCACAGAGTCTTATTTTTGCTGAGCCGGGAGGAGTTGAACAGTCTAATGGCCTGAGGGACAAAAGACTTCCTGAATCTATCCGTGGTGCAGGGCAGGAACAACAGTCTGCCACTGAACAAGCTCCTCTGCCTGATGATGGCACCGTGCAGAGGGTGATGAACATTGAGAGCAGTTTGCTCAGGGCCCTTCGCTCTGCCACTGGTGTAAGGGACTCCAGCTCAGTTCCCAGCCCAGAGCCAGCTTTCCTCACCAGCCTGTCGAGCTGTCCAGTGTCTCGGTTCTTAATGCTGCCTCCCCAACACACTACAGCATAGAAGAGGACACTGGCTACCACAGACTGGTAGAACATCAGCAGCAGTTTTCGGCAGACCCTGAAGGACCCGAGCCTCCTCAGGAAGTAGAGTCTGCTCTGACCCTTCCTGTAGAGGGTGTCAATGTTCACTGTCCAGTCCAGCTTGTCATCCAGATACACACCCAGGTATTTGTAGGTCCTGACCATCTCCACATCGACGCCCTCAATAGAGATCGGCTGCAGAGTCGGCCTGGACCTTCTAAAGTCCACAAGCATTTCTTTTGTTTTGCCAATGTTCAGCTGCAAGCGGTTGGATTTACCCCACAACACAAAGTCCTGTATCAGGCTCTTGTACTCCTCTTCCTGTCCATCATGAACACATCCCACAATCGCAGTATCGTCCAAGAACTTCTGCATGTGGCAAGACTCTGAGTTGTATTTGAAGTCTGATGTATAGAGAGTGAACAGAACTGGAGAGAACACAGTCCCCTGTGGTGCTCCCGTGCTGCTGATCACCATGTGGATGGACACATCTCATCTCAGCTCATCTCATTATCTCTAGCCGCTTTATCCTGTTCTACAGGGTCGCAGGCAAGCTGAAGCCTATCCCAGCTGACTACAGGCAAAAGGCGGGGTACACCCTGGACAAGTCGCCAAGTCATCACAGGGCTGACACATAGACACAGACAACCATTCACACTCACATTCACACCTACGGTCAATTTAGAGTCACCACTTAACCTAACCTGCATGTCTTTGGACTGTGGGAGAAACCGGAGCACCCGGAGGAAACCCACGCAGACACGGGGAGAACATGCAAACTCCGCACAGAAAGGCCCTCACCGGCCACGGGGCTCGAACCCAGACCTTCTTGCTGTGAGGCAACAGCGCTAACCACTACACCACCGTGCCGCCTGGATGGACACATCCACAAAAAAAAAAAAATATGCAAGTTAATCAAAAGAATTTTAATTTTGAACCGGTTCACCATTTTGACAAACATGCATTGAGTCAGCAGGAAAACACTAGGAGTGACGTCATCAGAGTGAACCATCAGGAATCATTATCCATACAGGACACTTTTTCCATGGAATAAAAACATGTATTCTATTCCCTCCTAGTGGGTTTCATTCATTTAGTTTGATAGCATGCAACATTGTTAGCATATCGCTTATCCTACCTGTATTACGTCACGCTACCCAATGGAGAATGAGCATTGAATATGGTTTACGATATTGCACATTGTCAAGACAACATGACGTCACACGTTGGAGCTGATGCGAAAGTCTAATGAGAAAGTTTTCTGCTGCGCATGCACAGAACCATTTCTTTGTTCGCCGGGAAAGAGAAAGATGCATTGAACACCTGAAAGGCTACCAAAACTTCATTAGATATTCTTCACACATATTTACAAGAGAAAAACATACCAACAGACATCAAAAAACTGGAAAAGAGACACGTCGGAGATGTAAAACTTCTGTGCTAGCAAGTGACTGTGACAATTTGTAAACAAACATGGCTGCCAGGCTTAATTTGTTAAAAATGGAAGATTTTGAGGGAATTTTGGCTGTCAGTTCACTCTGTTGTGTGTAGTTGTTGATGTTGATTTTAAAAGTAACTAAATAAATTACACAGGGGAATGAATATGTGAGTCTGAGTGAAAAATACTGTAGTGAGCGTGCAGCGTGGAAGAAGAGTCTGGAGAAATCTTAGTTTCTCGATCGTTAGCCCATGCAACTTGCTCTCGATAGCACTGGCTTGAATGCTTTATTAGCATTCGCTAACACTACTGATGAATGCTACACCGGCTGGAAGGTGACTTCACTGTCATGCTGATGGCGCCAACTCGCGGGTAAGCTAGAGTTGGCCTTCGAGAATGCTGATATGAAGAAAGTGTGTATGTATAATAATAATAATAATAATAATAATAGTGGCTGGCTTGTTTTCGTGGTACATCAGATATATTCCATTCAGCTACTCGTCTTCGACTCGTTCTATATCGTGCTAGTTGAATGGAATATATCTGCTCCAAATGGACTCTACAAATGCAATCGATTAGCCAAGACATGTTTGATATCCACCATTGGTGTGATTCGTTTTGACCTGGAGCTGTAATGCTAATGGGGCTAAAAAGTAATGGAAGTCGGTCTTAATGATAATCCATACACATGCCAATATTTTCATATGCCTGCCTTAAACAGCACTGTTATGCAATGTAAGGTCATTCAGAAATTTAAAAAAAAGGAAAATATTCAGCTCAAAAAGTGTAACTATATTAGCATCCACATCACTTCCTGCTTTCCACCATAATTCCAACTTGTAACGGTGAAGTTTTGTTCACGTTTATATATTGTACTGATATGTGACTATTTTATAAATGATTATCAGTCCTAGCTTCCATCATCCATCTCTACAAGCACAAAGGAAGCCGATCCCAGTGTGACAATCACCATGGCATATCATTACTCTCTACAGCAGGAAAGAACTTAGCCAGAGTGGGTACTGAACCGATTGATCAACAATGTAACCGGAAGAGTCTACCCTGGGTCTCAATGTGGTTTTCCTAGTGGTCACGGTACTGCTGAAATGATCTTTGCCTATAGACAGCTGCAAAAATAAGATCAACTGTGAGCTACTGCTCACTTGCGTATCCCCCCGCTCTCACTTACATCAGAATACAAACAATTGAAGGAATAGGACACTTATTGTAAATGCTGACTTCAACAAATAATTAACCCTGAAACAAGTAAGTAAAGAGCAATGTCTCTCCCCAGGGATTTCAAATAGCATCCTGCTAAACTGTCATTTTGAAAAAGCATTTTGCTTCTTGAAGTAGCGTCAAAATCCATGCGATATGTTTCGTAAATACATTCAGTCGGTAAACAGGAAGTCGATGTGCGACAGACCTGAAAACGGTATACATGGTATAGAACCTCAAGCTGAAGCTCGGTAACAAATATCAAGCAGTAATGATTTGTAGTTGCTGAGAAACATGTTATGAAAATTTTGTAAATCCATGCTATATGTTTCATAAATACATTCAGTCGGTAAACAGGAAGTCAATGTGGGACAGACCTGAAAATGGTATACACGGTATAGAACTCCAAGCTGAAGCTCAGTACTAAATATGTTTCTGACGGATGGAGATACGGACGGACGTAAACCAGTATCCTTTGGAGTGGGGGTATAATAATAAATAATAAAAATGCTTGGAACAAAACAAACCACTCTACATGGTATTTGTGGACTTAACAAAGGCGTTTGATACTGTCAGCAGGGTCGGTTTATGGACGCTGCTCCATAAAAGTCAGATACCCTGACAGATTGATTGCTATCATTCGATCATTTCCTGATGGCATGATGGGCCGAGTTTCAGATAATGGCAAGTTCTCCAAACCGTTCAGCATTACCAACGGCACCAAACAAGGTTGTGTATTAGCCCCTACACTGTTTGGTGTATAGTACGCGTTTCATGACTTGGAACTCAGCGTGTATCTTCAAGCTGAGATATGATGGTGGAGTGTTCAACCTGAGACACTTCTTAGCCCACGCTAAAATAACCGAAATGCTGATCCGTGACCTACTGTTTGTGGACGACTATGCACTTTTGGCCCACAGTCTTGAGGACATACAAGCCATAGTTGACAGGTTTTCAACTGCGGGCAGGAAGTTTGGATTCACAATCAGCATAAAGAAAACTGAGGCGATGGATCAGCCTTGTCCAGGCGGCAAGCACTATGACCCAGTAATAACAGCTGAAGGCAAGAACTTGACATCAGTAAAAAGCTTCTGCTATCTCAGAAGTGTGATGTCGTATGACGGCTCCCTAGACAATGAAATTACCAACTGCATATCCAAAGCCAGTGTAGCATTTGGCCATTTGGCTTGTGGAAGAGCCACAACATAAAGCTGACAACAAAGATCAGTGTCTACAGAGCTGCTGGACTGTCCTCTCTTCTATATAGATGTGAAATGTGGACTCCTTACAGAAAGCACATACAACAACTTTGAGTTCCATATGCACCGTCTTTGCAGGATTTGCAATATCCACTGGCAGGACCACATACCCAACACCACTGTTCTGGAGACGTGTTGCATGGTAAGCAGTGAGTTGTGTATGGACACAGTGCATATCCCAAAAGCACTATTTTATGGACAACTCAGTGTTGGTAGCCACCGGGTAGGTCGCCCGTGGCTTCATTATAGAGACATCCTCAAGAGAAACATGAAAGTGTGCAGTATAAACTTAAACACATGGACACGGACACACTGAGCCAGTCATTGTGGGGAAAGCGCTGCCTCATTGCTGTTGAGGACTTTGAGAAATGCCATGTTGCCAGTGAAAAGGAGAAGAGGGCTGCCAGAAAAGCCATCAGCCAGGACCTGGCATGACCTCCAACTGCAAGCATTGAGACAAATCATCCATCATGACCTACAGGATACTCCAGCTCAGTCCTAGCTTCAGTAATCCTAAACACTGTCCTGTGCTCATCCCAGGATTCTGAACATTCAACACAGTACTGTTTATTCTTGGCGTTCCTCTTCTACACCTGTAAACTGTAATGATTTATAATCTCACTATCCGCCATCACCCAGACGACTTTCCCTTGGGAGTCTGACTCCTTTCAAGGTTTTTTTCTTCCATCAGCTACATTTGACTTGTAGCTCCAGTTCTGTCCTAGTACAGAAGCTCATAGGTCTTGACTAGATGGGTGTTCACATGGCAACTTTTACTCCGGTGTAGCACCGGGGCTGCCCCGGTAGAGCGTTCACACGGTACAAAGTTATACCGGTGTAGCCCCTGAAAGCTGCTTAAACCGGTGCAAATCTAACCCTGCTCGGGAGGTGGTTTAAGAAATTTACTCCGGAGTAAATGCTAGTTTGCGGGGCAGCACCGATATAAAATGGGACGTCTGAACGCTACAGGGGTAGACTCGCTACGCGTGAGGAGAGTTGATTACATATGGGCATTGCATAATTTGCATCCTGGTATTTTGCGCTTCCAAAATGGCGAATATCAACAACAACAGAACTGCGTGTCTTCCAGTGTTGCCAGATTGGGAGGTTTTAAGTGCATTTTGGCGGATTTGAACATATTTTGGGCTGGAAAACGTCAGCAGTATCTGGCAACACTGGTGTCTTCATCCACGTTGTTTTCCTGGCGCTTGGTGATGCCATGACAACCGGGAAAAGGAAGTACATTTTCACGCATGCACATATTTCATTTCCGCATTATTACTATCGCATAGCACGGTCGCAAAAACTGCCGTGTGACCGCAAGTGGGGCTGCACCGGTGCTAACACGCTTCTCTCTAGTAAGCAGGCTTGTGACGTGTGAACGCTCCACAAAATTTACACCGTTGTAAGATATATCGCAACAAAATACATCGGTGCAGCATCGATGCAAATATGTGCCGTGTGAACACCCCTTAGGAGAGTTTCATTAGGGATAAGTGGGAAATGATGGACTTTTGATGGTCCTACCTTCATAATAAAACTGGATTTGGAGAGAGTAGATGAAATCTGAGAAGGACATGGGGCAGTCCATAGCATCCTCCATCAGGACAATCCTATAATACAAGCAACATCAGAATACAGTGTTTACTAATGTGAAAATGAAAACACGGGGACATGTTGGGACACTGTGTGGTCTGCTGTGACTGAAAAAAGTGTAAACAAAAGTGGTTTATTACTTGGCTGTGTTCTGCACCATTTCAGCAGGAAAGTCTGGACATAAGAGCTGGAGAAGCGACGTATACTCCATCATCGTTAGCAAATCTGTGAAGAGGTTAATAACATGATTACGTCACAACCGTACAGAAACATATCAACACACACACATATACACACACACACACACACAGTGGTGCTTGAAAGTTTGTGAACCCTTTAGAATTTTCTATATTTCTGCATAAATATGACCTAAAACATCATCAGATTTTCACACAAGTCCTAAAAGTAGATAAAGAGATCCCAGTTAAACAAATGAGACAAAAATATTATACTCTGTCATTTATTTATTGAGGAAAATAAGCCAATTTACATATCTGTGAGTGGCAAAAGTATGTGAACCTTTGCTTTCAGTATCTGGTGTGACCCCTTTGTGCAGCAATAACTGCAACTAAACGTTTCCGGTAACTGTTGATCAGTCCTGCACACCGGCTTGGAGGAATTTTAGCCCATTCCTCCGTACAGAACAGCTTCAGCTCTGGGATGTTGGTGGGTTTCCTCACATGAACTGCTCGCTTCAGGTCCTTCCACAACATTTCCATTGGATTAAGGTCAGGACTTTGACTTGGCCATTCCAAAACATTCACTTTATTCTTCTTTAACCATTCCTTGGTAGAACGACTTGTGTGCTTAGGGTCGTTGTTTTGCTGCATGACCCGCCTTCTCTTGAGATTCAGTTCATGGACAGATGTCCTGACATTTTCCTTTAGAATTCACTGGTATAATTCAGAATTCATTGTTCCATCAATGATGGCAAGCCGTCCTGGCCCAGATGCAGCAAAACAGGCCCAAACCATGATACTACTACCATCATGTTTCACAGATGGGATAAGGTTCTTATGCTGGAATGCAGTGTTTTCCTTTCTCCAAACATAACACTTCTCATTTAAACCAAAAAGCTCTATTTTGGTCTCATCCATCCACAAAACATTTTTCCAATAGCCTTCTGGCTTGTCCACGTGATCTTTAGCAAACTGCAGACGGGCAGCAATGTTCTTTTTGGACAGCAGTGGCTTTCTCCTTGCAACCCTGCCATGCACACCATTGTTGTTCAGTGTTCTCCTGATGGTGGACTCATGAACATTAACATTAGCCAATGTGAGAGAGGCCTTCAGGTTCTTAGAAGTTACCCTGGGGTCCTTTGTGACTTCGCCGACTAATACACGCCTTGCTCTTGGAGTGATCTTTATTGGTCGACCACTCCTGAGGAGGGTAACAATGGTCTTGAATTTCCTCCATTTGTACACAATCTGTCTGACTGTAGATTGGTGGAGTCCAAACTCTTTAGAGATGGTTTTGGAACCTTTTCCAGCCTGATGAGCATCAACAATGCTTTTTCTGAGGTCCTCAGAAATCTCCTTTGTTCGTGCCATGATACACTTCCACAAACATGTGTTGTGAAGATCAGACTTTGATAGATCCCTGTTCTTTAAATAAAACAGGGTGCCCACTCACACCTGATTGTCATCCCATTGATTGAAAACACCTGACTCTAATTTCACCTTCAAATTAACTGCTAATCCTAGGGGTTCACATACTTTTGCCACTCACAAATATGTAATATTGGATAATTTTCCTCAATAAATAAATGACCAAGTATAATATTCTTGTCTCATTTGTTTAACTGGGTTCTCTTTATCTACTTTTAGGACTTGTGTGAAAATCCGATGATGTTTTAGGTCATATTTATGCAGAAATACAGAAAATTCTAAAGGGTTCACAAATTTTCAAGCACCACTGTATATATTTGTTTTCCTATCCTTGCGACAACCTTCCATTGATATAAATATTAATGCAGCTAAGGAATATTATGCCTACACATAAATCTATATCTAATCTTAACCTCAACACAAGGAAACATTCATTCGTTCATTTTCTATACTGCTTATCCTTTGCGGGTCGCAGGGAAAGCTGGAGCCAATCCCAGCTGACATTGAGCGACAGGCGGGGTACATCCTGGACAGGTCACCAATCTATCACAGGGCTAACACAAAGAGACAGACAGCCATTCACACTATCAATTTAAAGTAGCCAGTTGAACTAATCAGCAGGGCTTTGGACTGTAAGAGGAAACCAGAGAACCCAGAGGAAACCCACGCAGGCACGAGTAGAACAAATTCCACACAGAAAGACCCTGATTGACCAACAGGTTTGAACCTAGAAGCTGCTTGCTGTGAGGTGACAGTGATAACCACTGCACCACTGTGCTGCCCATGAGGACGTACTATGTCTCTTTTAGTTTTATAAATAAAAGCGGTAAAAAAACCACACCCATACCTACCTCTGTTCTTTCCAATCTGTCTGAAGCATTTCCAGAAGATGTGGATGAAGGAAGCTCGGTTGTGTGCTGTACCTTTAACATAGCTGAATTCTCTGAACAGAACATGGTTCCCATTCTTCACACTGGTGAAGCTGCAAAATATCAAGCACTTTAAGGAATCCTTTAGCAAAGACATTTGTTCATTTCTGAAGGTTTGCTCCTTTCGTACGAATGGTATCACCTGATGACGCATGATGTGTATTGGAAAACGTAGCAATTACACCCCCTTATTTATTACCCTGGTAACTAAGGAAGCAAACTTCCAACACTTAACATGTCTTGAATAATGATCAACATTTGATACAATGGATAAACTGAAAGAAACTGTCCATTTTGGCTAAACATTCAATTTAACAACATACCACAGTTGTATCTAACTCCAAGATCACCGATACACACTTGCTTTCATTCTTTCACAATTTTGTATGTCAAACTTTTCCAGTATTTTTATATTTTAGAACTTTAACGTGTTATTGTTATTATAATTATTATCCATCCAGCCATTATCCGTAACCACTTATGTATGCTATGCAGGGTCACAGGCAAGCTGGAGCCTATCCCAGCTGACTATGGGCGAGAGACGGGGTTCACCCTGGACAAGTCGCCAGGTCATCACAGGGCTGACACATAGACACAGACAACCATTCACACTCACAGTCACACCTACGGTCAATTTAGAGTCACCAGTTAACCTAACCTGCATGTCTTTGGACTGTGGGGGAAACCAGAGCACCCGGAGGAAACCCACGCAGACACGGGGAGAACATGCAAACTGCACATGGAAAGGCCCCCCGTCAGCCACTGGGCTCGAACCCAGAACCTTCTTGCTGTGAGGCAACAGTGCTAACCACTACACCACCATGCCACCCCTGTTCTTATTATTATTATTATTATTATTATTATTATTATT
Source organism: Neoarius graeffei (assembly GCF_027579695.1). Classification (NCBI taxonomy): domain Eukaryota; kingdom Metazoa; phylum Chordata; class Actinopteri; order Siluriformes; family Ariidae; genus Neoarius; species Neoarius graeffei. The sequence continues at coordinate 74,938,185 of NC_083576.1, read as the reverse complement.
GTTGCTGCAACAATTTTAATCAGTAGAATAAATTTATATTTTCTGCTCAATATCAAAGTTGATCAGACAGGAGGGACCTCTGGTATATCATTTCCAAGCAATTAATTAATTTATTTATTGATAAAATTGCTTCTTTTTTTTATTGTACATTGTTCTGTTAACCGTGACAATTGATACTATAATATAGCATTGATCATAAAATAAATTTGTAAAAATTAAAATAAAATAAAATAAATGCCAATTTGTTCATTTTCTTATTTTTTATAAATATGTGACAATATATAATACAGCAATTATGCATGAATGTATTGATAATTTATCAAAAACTAAATGAAGTTGCGTTATATGGCATAATAAGAGACTGTGTATTTAATTATTTATTTACTTACAGAATTGTTTTTTTAAAATAAAAGATATAGTGCGAGCGGCACCTGGTTTTTCTGTCCAGACAGGCACTATAATTTGCACGTTTTATATATATATATATATATATATATATATATATATATATATATATATACGCATACACTGTAGGTGAGCAGCAAAAACAGTTGATGCAGATTGTTGAAAGCATGAAAGAAATCACCACCCAACTCCAATGACTCAGCTTCTCTGGCACGCCTATGGTTACTAACCAAGCTGCTGCCTCCACGGCTGATACCAGTTCGTTTGTTGTCAGTAAACCAGATAAATTTGATGGCTCACCTAATCAGTATAAAGGGTTTTTGTTACAATGGTCGATATTTTTTATGAATTCCCCTCTGAACTCTGACAAGGCTCGTATTTCTTTTATGATTTCTCGCCTTACGGACAAGGCCTTAGATTGGGCTACCACAGTTTGGCCCATAGTCCAGTCCGACACTTATGACAATTTCGTCAAAGAATTTAAAGCAGTTTTCGATCACGCCAATGAGGGCCACTCTTAAGGGGAATTACTCACCCGTTTATGTCAGGGTAATCACTCAGTTTCTGACTATGCTTTGGAATTTCGCACTCTTGTGGCTGGGAGTGGATGGAATGAGCCGGCTTTACTAGTGACATTTTGCAACGAAAATGGCGTGTAAGGATGACTATCTTTCACTAGAGAAGCTGATTTCTTTAGCCATTCGCCTAGACCAACTGAAGCATGGGAGAGGTCTTTGTAAATCCCCTACAGTTCCAGCTGTCGCACTGACTCCTCGCCGCCCGTATCCACCTCTGGCCTGGACTCATGAGGATCCAGAATCCCTAGAACCCATGCAGTGTGACTCATTCCATTTGTCTGCGGAGGAGAAGCAACGGTGTCTCCATGATGGGCTGTGTCTCTATTGTGGAACTGCGGGTCACATTCTATGTGACTGTCAAATACGCCAGCGCAGTACTTCGGCACCGACCCCGGGAAAACACGTGGAGCATGTGATGAGTGCACCCACTAAGGGATTGATCTCCAAGTCCTTCCTCCTACCTGTGACAATTAACTGCCCTCAGTCTGTCTTTGTGTTCGCAGCATTAATTGATTCCAGAGCTCAAGGGGACTTTATCCACACCGAGCTGGTGGAACAACTCCAGGTTCCTGTGGAGCCACTGGAAGAGCCGCTGAGATTGACTGCTGTCGATGGGGATCCTGTGGGAGGACTTGTTAACCGGGTGACAAAACCCATTAATATGACTGTCAGTACTTTGCATTCTGAAGAGATTCGTTTTTTTTGTATTGAATTCTTGTGAGTATGCCATTATTTTAGGTTTGCCCTGGCTTAGAAAACATAACCCCGTCATATCCTGGTCCGATAAAGAAATACTCTCATGATCCAGTTACTGCTATGACCATTGTCTAGCTTCCCACAGTGTTGGTATCATCAACGACTATAGAAAGCCCCAATCCCAATGTTGTAGTTTCCGTGTCCCCCGAATACAGTGACTTGTTAGAAGTATTTAGTAAGAAAAGTGCTACCAAACTTCTGCCTCACAAAGAATATGACTTTTCCATTGAATTAATAGATGATGCTATCCAACCTAAGTCTAGGATTTATCCACTCACTCAGGCGGAAGAGAGAGCTATGGAGGAGTATATTCAGGAGGCTTTAGAACAGGGTTTCATCCGTCCTTTTACTTCTCCCGCAGCTGCAGGGTTCTTTTTCGTCAACAAGAAAGATGGGGGGGGGACTTAGGCCCTGCATTAACTATCGTGGGTTAAATCAAATCACTAAACCCTATTCTTACCCGCTGCCTTTAGTCCCCGTAGCGCTAGAACAACTTCATGGAGTGTTTATATTTACAAAACTCGACTTAAGAAGTGCATACAATTTAGTCCGTATAAAGGAAGGTGACGAATGGAAAACAGCATTTCTTACCACTAGGGAGCACTATGAGTATTTAGTAATGCCCATTGGGTTGCATAATGCCCCATCCGTATTTCAAGCGTTTGTAAATGACGTCCTCAGGGATATGCTTGGCAAATATGTTATGGCCTACATCGACGACATTTTGATTTACTCCCCTAATCTCAAAACTCATATTCGTCATGTCCGTTCTGTCCTTACACGTCTGCTTGAGAACCAGCTGTATGTGAAAGGGGAGAAGTGCGAATTTCATCTCCCTTCTACTTCTTTTCTAGGCTACGTCATCAGTCCGGAGGGTGTCATTATGGACGATAAGAAAGTAGAAGCCGTAACGAATTGGTCCGTCCCTACTTCCATAAAGGAGTTCCAGCGATTTCTTGGGTTTGCTAATTTCTACCATCGTTTCATTCGCAATTTAAGTAGTCAAGCAGCTCCTCTTACCACCTTATTGAAAGGAAATGCCAAAAAACTCTCATGGAATCCCTGGGCACAGGAAGCATTCAAATCCCTCAAGGTAGCCTTCACCTCTGCCCCCATTCTGAAGCATCCTGGTCCCACTCAGCCTTTCGTGGTGGAGGTGGATGTCTCTGAGGTAGGCACTGGAGCTGTGCTGTCCCAGCGTGTAGGTGACCCCTGCAAATTACATCCGATAGCCTTCTACTCCCATAAACTGACACCTTCCGAATGTAATTACAGTATTGGAGACAGAGAATTGCTGGCCATGAAACTAGCTTTCGAAGAATGGCGCCATTGGCTAGAGGGAGCTATGCATCCCTTCCTCATGTTAACGGATCACAAAAACCTTGAATATTTACGGGCAGCTAAACGGCTCAATCCCCGTTAGGCTTGGTGGTATCTATTCTTTTCCCGATTTAATTTTTCCATTTCTTATCATCCCGGTTCCCGTAATATTAAAGCAGATGCCCGGTCTCATATATATCCCAGTCCCGAATCCTCCCCTGAGGTAGTTCATGTACTACCCCCGTCAGTTGTGGTTGCCCCCATTTGATGGGAAATAGACAAAGAGATCGACAAAAAACTGTCACTCCTGCCCCTAAATCTTGCCCTGTAGGAAGTAAATATGTACCAACTCAATGCAGAGACAAGTTAATTACATGTGCCCACTCCTCTTTGTCTTCTGGCCATCCGGGAGAGACACGTATGCACCAGTTATTATCTGGCAGATATTGGTGGGAAAATATGCTATCAGATATCCATAGGTTTGTCTCCTCATGCACCACCTGTTCAAAATGCAAAACACCCAAAACTCTCCCTGCCAGTAAACTCATGCCCTTGCCTGTCCCTTCTTGTCCATGGTCACATTTAGCAGTAGACTTTGTTACTGACTTGCCCCCCTCACAGAACTACATGGTCATTCTGACCATCGTTGATAGGTTCTCACTAGGAGTTAGATTTATTCCCTTCTTTAGCCTACCTACTGCCTTTCAAACAGCTGAAACCCTTTTTAACTATGTGTTCCGTATATTTGGTATTCCAGAAGATATAGTGTCTGATCGAGGGCCTCAATTCACCTCGCATGTATGGCCAGCTTTCTTTGAGAGACTGGGAGTTAACGTCAGTCTCACCTCCAGTTACCATCCCCAGTCTAATGGTCAATGTGAAAGGGTAAACCAAGAACTGGGAAAGTTTTTGAAACTGTGCTATCACAAAAACCAGGCTGACTGGTCCAACCACTTGCCCTGGGCTAAAATGGCCCAAAACTTGTTAATTAGCTCTGCTACAGGTCTCACACCCTTTCAATGTATGCTGGGTTACCAACCCCCCTTAATGCCATGGTCTGCCATGCCCTCTGATAACCCGGCTGTTGACAGTTGGATGCAACGGAGCAAGCAGGTCTGGGAACAGACTCACTAGCGGATCGAGAACGTCCTCCGCTGACACAAGAGGCTGGCAGATCATCATAGAGGTTACACACCTACCTACCTCCCTGGAGACCGAGTGTGGCCATCGACCCGGGACTTCAAGTTTCCTGAGGGAGGTAGAAAATTATGACCCAAATACGTAGGTCCATTTAAAATTCTCCAGCGAATTAATTAAGTTACTTACAAATTAGATCTGCCTGTGCATTACCGTGTTTCTAACTCATTTTATGTATCTCTCTTGAAACCTGTTGTCTCAGGTCCATTGGACGAGGCCACACCCAATGTCACACCCCCACCTCCGGTGTATGTAGAAGGTACCCCAGTGTATGCTGTCCACCAATTGCTGGACTCCAGAAGAAGAGGATGGACTCTGCAGTACCTTGTGGACTGGGAGGGCTATGGGCCTGAGGAGCGTAGCTGGGTTCCCGCACGAGATATCCTGGATCCAGGGTTGGTAGAGAAGTTCCATCAGCGTCATCCAGAGAAGCCCGCGCCTCAGTCTAGGGGCCGTCCCAGGCGCCATGGGTCTAGCCCTCCCGGCAGTCCATGCAGCAGTGGTCCCAGAGGTTGTCTGTGGCAACGACCCTCTGTCCAGCACTGCGGCAGTTCCGATGGCTCGCTCAGGAGTGTTCCCGGCAGCGTGGGTGGCAGTCGTCGTGGTCGCCCTTGTCCCTTGGCCTCCTCCTTGGACTCCTGGGGGGGGGGGGGGGGGGGTACTGTCACGCTCCCGGGCTCACCTAACACTCAGGACTCTACTTCCCACAATCCCCCTCACACACCAGTCACTACCACGTGCACTCCATCAGCCAACCCGGACCCCCGAGTTCTAATTACCATCACCTGTACCTTTTTGTTTCTGTTTGTATTTATACCCCTTTGTTTGTTTTGTTCCTCGCACAGTATTGCCTCCACATTTCGTAACCCTACTGAGCATTACTATTCTGATTGTATTCCTGTGTACCTGTGTATGACCCTTTTTGCCTTCCGGTTTTCTCCTGTTTTGCCTAGCCCTTGTGTTTCTTTGCTCGTTTCTCTTGCTTCCCGATTTCTCAATCCTCATTTGTTTTCCGACCACGATTTGTCTAACCCTTGTTATGGTTTTGGATCTCTCAGTATTGAGGTTTTTCACCCACGTGACCAAGTCATGTGATGCTGCCATTTTGGACGTCACGGCTCGAATCAGTTTGAATGCGAGGAAGGTGACAAATGAAAAACATAAAAGAAAAAGGAGCGAGATGCAGAAAACACCTTCACTATCCAGCGACGTAGGGCATTTACAGGGCGAGCAGAGGGAGAGGTATTTGCAAAAATTGAGGTTAGCAGGCTTAGAGAACGACGTTTACCTGCTTCCACCAGGATTGTTCACTGACGTACGGAAGTACACAAAGCCCTCGTCTTTACCTGACTTCTGCCCACATGATCTGTATACCTATGTCGTTAAAAACCCATCACCATACACAGGTATTGATCTGAAAGTGTATAAGAGTTTGGATGCCTACAAATATTTTGTGTCAGGCTGGGTAACATGCCTACATCAGCGGGTCGTCCCTGGAGCCGGTGGTCGCCATCTTATTACAGCTAAGGTTTGTTCACATTTTCATTTACTTTCGGTCCTCAGGATAAACAAAATGTTATTAAATGTCATTGAAATAACTTCTTAGTCTGTTGAGACATGGCCCGTTATAAATTTGCTGTTACCAGGCAATGACCAAGAACTGTATTATTAGGGTCGGTGTCTGTGTTGTAGCAGTGTACTAGCAGCTAGCTGTTAGCACTAGCTAATGTCAACAACAGTAGCTGGTATGTTACTGTAGCAATGTTTACGTTCAGTCATTTGGATGACTGTTAAAACCTTGCAGTCTCAAGTTTTTCCTTTACTGTATTTACTAGTTTACTGTAATTATGATCCGGCAGCTATTTACACCGGATCCAGTGTAAATAGCTGCCAGAGCCGACGTCCGAGCTTGCCGGAGCTAGCGCGCACGGGCAGGCTAGGAGCTAGCATGCTCGGGCAGGCTGGGAGCTAGCGCGCTCGGGCAGGCTGGGTGCTAGCGCGCTCGGGCAGGCTGGGACGTCGGCTCCGGCAGCTATTTACACTGGATCTGGTGTAAATAGCTGCCGGATCATAATTACAGTAAACTAGTAAATACAGTAAAGGAAAAACTTGAGACTGAAAGGTTTTAACAGTCATCCAAATGACTGAACGTAAACATTGCTACAGTAACATACTAGCTACTATTGTTGACATTAGCTAGCTTGACCTTCAAAATGGCGGACACCGGGGCGTCACGTGACCCTGTGACGTCAGGTGAAAAACCTCAATTGACCTAGCCTGGCTGTTGTACATTGTGTTTTTCCATTGTGCTCATTAAAACCTTGAGTTCATTCAATATCCGCGAGCGTCTGGTTTGTTACAGCCACGTTACATACACATACATACATATATATTATATTACACACACACGAGAGGAAGTCAAAAAGTTCTAAGACAAATTGAAAAAAATTTTATGAAAATAACAAAGCTATTTCTCTACATATCCTCCATTTAAGTCTAAACACTTCTGCAAGCTATATTTCCAAAGGAGAATTCCTTCTTTGTATTCCTTTTTTTTAATTCTTTTGAATTCCTTTTGAAATTATAACATCTGTCTTAGAACTTTTTGACTTACCCTCATATATAAAATTTGCATATTTTAGATGCTTCTTGTTTTTTTATTCTATTTATAACTACTTTTGTCTTTTTTTTTAATTCTCTGTTCAGGCACCAATCACCTAAGCAACTTCCTTTTGTGGTGAGAATATGATTGGCAGCGGGCTTGCTTCTGATTCTGATTCTGTTTCTGGGATGGAGAGGAGCACTCTGAGTGCAGACTGCTGCGTGATGGAGGAGAATAAAAGCCATCTCAGTCCCAATGGGAGACACAAGGCCGCCAATGGCATCCCGATCACCGCAAACGGCAACACAGTCCACATGCAGCCGCAGAGAGAGACATGGACCCGACCGATGGACTTCATCATGTCCTGTGTGGGCTTCGCTGTCGGTCTGGGGAATGTGTGGCGCTTCCCTTACCTGTGCTACAAAAATGGTGGAGGAGTCTTTCTCATTCCCTATGTGTTTTTTATATTTCTCGGTGGAATTCCTACCTTCTTTCTGGAAATTTCTCTGGGCCAGTTCATGAAGGCTGGAGGCATCGCTGTGTGGAACATCGCTCCTCTCTTTAAAGGACTCGGCTATGCTTCGACAGTCATAGTGTTCTTCTGCAACACCTACTACATCGTGGTCTTGGCATGGAGTTTATATTACCTCATCCAATCCTTTACGAAGACACTGCCCTGGTCTACCTGCACCAACTACTGGAACACAGAAGACTGCGTTGAGACCTTCCACCACGACGCCTGCAAGAATGGAACCATCAGCAACTACACCTTCATGAACAAGACCTGTAAGGAGTTAGAGAACGCCACATCTCCCATCATTGAGTTCTGGGAGAATAAGGTGCTGCGTATCTCCAAAGGCCTGGACGATATGGGACAGATGAACTGGGAGATAATTCTGTGTCTGATAGCTGTCTGGCTGGTGGTCTACTTCTGCATATGGAAGGGAGTAAAGTCGACAGGAAAGATTGTGTATTTCACTGCCCTGTTCCCCTACATTATCCTGAGCATTCTCCTGGTAAGAGGTGTGACCCTTTCTGGGGCTTATGATGGGATCATGTACTATCTGAAGCCTGACTGGTCAAAGATTAAAGAGGCCCAGGTCTGGATCGATGCTGGTACTCAAGTGTTCTTTTCTTACGCCATCGGACTCGGAGCCCTGAGTGCTCTCGGCAGTTATAACCAATTCAACAACAACTGCTACAGGGATACGTTTGTGTTGGCCCTGATAAACAGCGGCACCAGTTTCTTCTCTGGCTTTGTAGTTTTTTCCATTCTGGGCTTCATGGCTGTTGAGCAAGGTGTGGACATCTCAAAAGTGGCAGAGTCAGGACCGGGCCTGGCGTTCATCGCGTACCCCAAAGCTGTGTCGATGATGCCCGTGGCACCACTCTGGTCTGTACTTTTCTTTTTCATGCTGCTGACACTGGGGTTGGACAGTCAGTTTGTTGGAGTAGAAGGCTTTATAACTGCCATCCTGGATCTGCTCCCTCAGCGCTTTAAAAAGCGAAAAATCATTGTGGCGATCTGCTGCATGCTTTGGTTTATTATAGGTCTCTCCATGGCTACACAGGGAGGGATGTATGTCTTCCAAATTTTTGACTATTATTCAGCCAGTGGAATGACCCTGTTGTGGCAGGCATTCTGGGAATGCATGGTTGTCGCTTGGGTTTATGGTGCTGATAGGTTTATGAATGATAATATTGGCCATATGATCGGTTACCGGCCTCTCCCTTGGATGAAGTGGTGCTTGTCGTTTCTTACTCCATGTGTTTGCATGGGAATATTCGTGTTCCACCTGGTGAACTACAAGCCTCTTACCTACAAGAAGACGTACATGTACCCGTGGTGGGGGGAGATGATCGGATGGTGGATGGCTCTCTCCTCCATGCTCTGCATCCCTCTTAGCGTCATCTACAAGCTCATCATGGCCAAAGGATCCTTCAGAGGGCGCTGGGAGAGTCTGACCAAACCCGTGTGGGGTGCACATCATTCGGAGTACATGGAAACTGATGTGGACAACAGAAGCCCGTCGTCGCTCTCCCCAGGCATCGAAGACAACGTGGTCATCGTCCTCAAGAGCACTATGTAGCAGTGAAGATGGCGGATCCACACAAAAGCCACAATTCAATAGCAAATAGCTGTGAGAATAAGTTTACAAGAAGTCCGTGACTCAATCACATCATTGGATCGGGCAGAACATGCGAGCTGAAATTGCTGCTGTTTCTACTTCACTATATTTCAGCAGCACACTATGAGCTCATCCTTGGTTCAGACAGAGATGCACAGCATAAGAAGGAGTCTAGCTTGGATAAATACAGATACATGTCAGTCCATTTGAATCTATGCTCATTAACGCCCATATAGACATAGACACAGCAAATGGGTTCACTGTATTTAAAACTAAGGGCCAAAATAGATGATCTATCATTACATTCTCCCTTTTTTATTCTGTCATTCTGTCATATAGTATTATGCTATATACGTTGTATAAAACAACGTATTTTGTGTATATTTTGGTCGATATATTAATAAGTGTTAGTTTGAACATGAAAATAGAAAATAAATAGTTGCTCTTTTGTCTTTTTTTATTACCTGACTACTGATGTGCATTGAACAATTCCTTTTATCGCTGTCGATCTTTTTTTTTAATTGAGTGTATATATAAAATGTCAGCATTTTTTTAATTAAAAAAAATGCAACTCGGTTTGCTTCCCAAATACGAACACTTCCTTCATCTCGCTCAGACAGGAAGGACTCGTTGCTATAAAACTTCCACATTTTGCATGGTTTTTTTTCTTTAAAATATCAGATTTTTGTAAATAAGATTTTTGAACACCAAAATAAAAAAGATATAGTATTAAATGACAAAAATCAGTACTATAATAAAGTAAATGTATTATATATTTGCTAATTTATTTTTGATACAGTTGTGTATTTGTCAATTAATTAATAATTTATGGGTTTCTTTTTTTAAATAAATGATAGATACTGGCAGCACGGTGGTGTAGTGGTCGCCTCACAGCAAGAAGGTCCGGGTTCAAGCCCCGTGGCCAGCGAGGGCCTTTCTGTGTGGAGTTTGCATGTTCTCCCCATGTCTGCGTGGGTTTCCTCCGGGTGCTCCGGTTTCCCCCACAGTCCAAAGACATGCAGGTTAGGTTAACTGGTGACTCTAAATTGACCGTAGGTGTGAATGTGAGTGTGAATGGTTGTCTGTGTCTATGTGTCAGCCCTGTGATGACCTGGCGACTTGTCCAGGGTGTACCCCGCCTTTCGCCCATAGTCAGCTGGGATAGGCTCCAGCTTGCCTGCGACCCTGTAGAACAGGATAAAGCGGCTAGAGATAATGAGATGAGATGAGATGAGATGAGATGAGATGATAGATACTATAATGAAGCAACTATGTATTAATTTATTTTATGTTTTGTTGTTGTTTGCACTATACAGTCCTGTGCAAAAGTCTTAGACGCCCTTTTTTTTAGTAAAAACATTGTTAATAGAGTTTTATTTGATGATTTCTACTGTACATTATTGAGTCAGATAAAAACAAAGCATTTTAGATTTCCAAATGTGACAGAAAGATGTTTGTATGTCAGTAAAGAAAGCAAGATATTATGTAAGAGACACTTCTTAGACAACAACACGATGAAGGCTTTTGGGGTTTGCTGCAAAAACAAGAAAGAAGTGAGACGGTCAAAGTGTCTGGAAGAACTACGGCTGGTTCCGGAAGATGCTCAGTAAAACCTACAGCTCATTTCCTTATAGAGTTGCACTCACTGTACCTGAGACTACTATTAAAGCAAAGTGTCATTACATCAAATATTGACTTTGTGACATTTTATTATGGTTTATTGCTTTTTTTTTTTAGAAACATTTAATTTCATAATTGAAGGCATCTTTGCATGTACCTAAGACCATCTCTCTCACACACTCACACACACACACTGAAGTGCACAGGTAATAGTAAATGCCCAGAGATGTTAGAAATCTGTGCAGAGATGCAGCTATTGATGTCACATGGTCTGATTGTTCAAATTAAACTCACTATTCTGCAAAATATCGCATGATGCCAAACTGGATGAATTCCTCTCTGTGCTCCAGCAGCTGAATCACAGCATCATTCAGATAGAAAAGAGCACTGCTCTCTGCTGCAATACAACCATATATAGATTTATATAACAATAACATGACACTGATGTAAACTTATCAATGCAGTGTGTGAGATAATAACTGCAGCTATAGAACAGAAATAAGAAATAAGTGTAATTGCAATAGCATACCTAAGTATTCCTCTGCTGTAATGGTGAACCGATCTGTGTTCATTTTCATATTGCTGTATAGAGACTGGCAGGGTGAAGCCGGGTGGTCACGTGAACAACAGATCCGGAAGTAAAAACAACCGATGGAAAAGATCAAAGTAAATATGACGTAGTAGCAACACAACAATCAGCAATACGGTTCACAAACCAGGTACAATAATAATATTATATTTTAACAAAAATAATACAGTTTATAATAAAAAATATATAATTGTTTTAAGATTAGATTATTAAAGAGTAAATAAGTAATTTTTTTTAGAGAGACGTGTATTTCGACTTTACAAAAAAAAAAAAAAAAATCTAATCCCTAACACTCTCAGTGGATTAAATGATACCTCAGATCATTTTTAAAACAGAAATATATAAAGCAACAATGTGGTGGATCTGTACAAATGTACGCTTGGGGATGTGTACTTGTTAGACTGGGCTATCCATCCATTATCTGTAGCCGCTTATCAAGTCAAGTTTATTTGTATAGAGTTTTTAACAATAAACATTGTCGCAAAGCAGCTTTACAGAATTTGAACGACTTAAAGGTGGGGGGTGTTCTCATCTCATCTCATCTCATCTCATTATCTGTAGCCGCTTTATCCTGTTCTACAGGGTCGCAGGCAAGCTGGAGCCTATCCCAGCTGACTATGGGCGAAAGGTGGGGTACACCCTGGACAAGTCGCCAGGTCATCACAGGGCTGACACACAGACAACCATTCACACTCACATTCACACCTACGGTCAATTTAGAGTCACCAGTTAACCTAACCTGCATGTCTTTGGACTGTGAGGGAAACCGGAGCACCCGGAGGAAACCCATGCAGACATGGGGAGAACATGCAAACTCCACACAGAAAGGCCCTCGCTGGCCACGGGGCTTGAACCCGAACCTTCTTGCTGTGAGGCGACCACTACACCACCGTGCTGCCAGTATCTATCATTTATTTAAAAAAAGAAATCCATAAATTCTTAATTAATTGATAAATACACAACTGTATTAAAAATAAATTAGCAAATATATAATACATTTACTTTATTATAGTACCGATTTTTGTCATTTAATATATCTTTTTTATTTTAGTGTTCAAAAATCTTATTTACAAAAATCTGATATTTTAAAGAAAAAAAACCATGCAAAATGTGGAAGTTTTATAGCAACGAGTCCTTCCTGTCTGAGCGAGATGAAGGAAGTGTTCGTATTTGGGAAGCAAACCGAGTTGCATTTTTTTAATTAAAAAAATGCTGACATTTTATAGATACACTCAATTAAAAAAAAGATAGACAGCGATAAAAGGAATTGTTCAATGCACATCAGTAGTCAGGTAATAAAAAAAGACAAAAGAGCAACTATTTATTTTCTATTTTCATGTTCAAACTAACACTTATTAATATATCGACCAAAATATACACAAAATACGTTGTTTTATACAACGTATATAGCATAATACTATATGACAGAATGACAGAATAAAAAAGGGAGAATGTAATGATAGATCATCTATTTTGGCCCTTAGTTTTAAATACAGTGAACCCATTTGCTGTGTCTATGTCTATATGGGCGTTAATGAGCATAGATTCAAATGGACTGACATGTATCTGTATTTATCCAAGCTAGAGTCCTTCTTAAGTTGGTTTGCCAGCCGCCAAAAAAAACCCTAAAGAAGAAGACCCCCCCCCCAAAAAAAGCAACAAAATATGGAATAAAAGTATTTGATGGTAAGAACATATCTTTTTTTATTTTTCATTTTTCACAAATTGCTCCTGTCATTTCGCCAGTTTGTTTACATTCTAAGTGGAAATTATTTTGTCGGACATTTTGTATAAAGATTTTCTCATTATCTCTAGCCGCTTTATCCTTCTACAGGGTTGCAGGCAAGCTGGAGCCTATCCCAGCTGACTACGGGCGAAAGGCGGGGTACACCCTGGACAAGTCGCCAGGTCATCACGGGGCTGACACATAGACACAGACAACCATTCACACTCACATTCACACCTACGGTCAATTTAGAGTCACCAGTTAACCTAACCTGCATGTCTTTGGACTGTGGGGGAAACCGGAGCACCCGGAGGAAACCCACGCGGACACGGGGAGAACATGCAAACTCCACACAGAAAGGCCCTCGCCGGCCACGGGGCTCGAACCCGGGCCTTCTTGCTGTGAGGCGACAGCGCTAACCACTACACCACTGTGCTGCCGGAGGGGGTGTTAGACCAAAAAAATTTTTCTACCCCCTCCAAAATATGGAGATGATCTATCTAAGTATAGAAATACCAATATTTGGCCAACTGAAAAATGCTAACCCCCCTGTACATACCCTCTGAAGTTAATAACCCCTCCAAATAGTCAAAAACTGTCTTTTTCACTAATATAAGCATTCCTTAACAGAAATAACTCTTAAATATAACATCAAAAATCACAGTAATAACATTTTTTCTTACAAAAAGAGTTGTTAGAAACCCTCATTTTGTCTCTGTTTACGGGAAGCATCCCAGAAGGGAACTCAGGCTGCTCTATGTACTCTACTACACCTAGTATCTTCTTAGCTTTTGACCGTGTTGCAACAGAAGCCATTATTTACCTGCAAGAATACAAATAATGACTATTTAATACATTGGGAGATATAATTCAGATATGAATCATTCGTGCATACTGGTTCTTACTGTAAAACTAAATTAGTAACCTTAAGTAATGATCCTCTGTGCTTAAAAATAGTTCATATTTGAGGTATTACTGAAGAGTGTGACATTCATCAATAACTTTAAAACTTGCTGAAAAAGAGCAGAATTACCGTATGTTTAATTTACTTGAATGTAAGGTTACTTACCACTAAGCTTATTACCTTAAAATAATGATCATCTGCACTGAAAATGTTGTAGTCGTACCTAGTGGCATACTTGAAGAGGTTCGCATTCATCGATAACTTTAAAACACATTAAAAAAAAGCAGCATTCTAATATCAAACAGCACTGTAATGTATTTTGTCATATTGTAAGAATGGAAACTTTCAGAGGGTATGTACAGGGGGGTTAGCAAGGTTCAATTTAATAAAATTTGACATTTTCCCACATAGATGGACCATCTCCATATTTCTAGGGGGGTAAAACATGGAAAAGTCAAAATTCTTAAAATAACAACCCCCTATTAAAGGGCACCTGACAGCAAAAAAACATGTTAATTTGTTAATTTCAGCCATATTGAGTTGAATAAAATGACATATTTACTTCACACATCACGTGACTTCACACATCAATCAATATTCATGAAGATAAAGTTCATCATTCCTGGCTGCTGGCTGGTCCTGATCAGCCTACTTAGTGCATAAACTGGAACTAAAACACGGGTCATTCATTCATTCATTCATTCATCAAGATAAAGTGAAAATAATTTATTTGTGGATCAAGTATGAACGTAAATCCCATATCATATTGGGCTGGTAAATTCTGACTAGGTCCAATGACAGGAGTCTAATTATACCAGGTTGGTAAATTTGACAGATTAACTATATTATAATCATGATGAGTCTCACTCAAACAAATCAATATTCATCAAGATAAAGTGAAAATTATTTGTGGATCAAGTATGATCATAAATCTCCTATCATATTGGGCTGGTAAATTCTGACTAGGCCCAATGACAGCACTCTAATTATACCAAGTTGGTAAATTTGAGAGAATAACTAAATTATTATAATCGTGAGAAGTCTTACTTAAACAAATCAATATTCATCAAGATAAAGTGTAAATAATTCAAGTATGAACATGAACATAAATCTCATATTAGGCTGGTAAATTCAGACTAGGCCCAATTATACCAAGTTGGCAAATTTATACTGTGGTAAATTCAGACCGTGGCTGCTACAGTATAAATTTACCTGGTAAATTCAGGCTGGTGGTAAATTCAGACCGTGACACCGGCTGCACGTAAACACTAATGTTCTTGGTGTGGCTCCGAGGATGGCTCGTTTTGATGAAAGTTAGGTTGTAGCTTGTTGTCTATCTTACTATGGTTGAAAATATGCGTGTTTTGTGTTTTAACAATGTTTCACTTAAGAGTTATTGATCCAGGAAGTTCGAATCTGCCAATATCTTTCCAACTTTACTGAACTGTATATAGAGTCTTTGGTCACGGAAATATAATGAAAGATACTCCAAAATATTTATTATATGCAGTAATCCTATTATATTGTCACAAATTACAGATTGAATGAAGTCTGAGGTATTATTCACATGTATTCTGTGTCCGAGTCGGAAATCTCGCCTTCTGCAAGCAAATCGTCCAGATACGGCTCAAAACGATAAGGCAAAATGCCACCCACTGCTTTGCCTTCATGTAATCCGACATGTCCAGTGTCAACCTCAAAAAGGGCCTCAGTTTCTGAAGACTGGTCAGAAAATTGCTCTGTTTCGTCGGCCATAGCTGCCTTGAAGGCCGAGCAGTCGTTCTGCATGTGACGTCACGGCAAATATGGCGGCCACTGACAGCGGCTTAGCGCTTGGCCAGATTGACGCAACTTCACACAAAGACAAATCTACTGATTTCGTTCTGTTGGTGGTTAGTTCTATCATGAAAGTGATCAGTGGTGTTTGTAGTTTTATTACAGAAACCTATTTTAGAGCATAATTTTGCTATCAGGTGCCCTTTAAAACATGAGCTAATTTTATCCTTAATCTATCCCCAGTGAGCAAGCCTGTGGCGACGGTGGCAAGGAAAAACTCCCTCAGACGACATGAAGAAGAAACCTCGAGAGGAACCAGACTCAAAAGGGAACCCATCCTCATTTGGGCAACAACGGACAGACTATAATATTAACGGTTTTAACATGAAGTCAGTTTCGTTGATGTTATAAACTCTTCATTGATGGAAACTTGGGTGCAAAACTGTTCATGACAACTGCAGTCCTAAAGTTAGCAAGTCAACTGTAGTCCTCAGCCATAAAAGCACTACTGTAAGTGTCCAGAGCGTCTTCCAGGTGTGACTTTCAACTGTCCTCATGGGGTCGTGCTCTACAGGAGCAATGTGATAAGACTCCAACCAGACACAGGGCACCAGCATGGATCAGGCAGATCCGAGGAGCAGAAGAGGTCAGCATCTCGATCCCAGGACCAACATATAACTCAGAGGGACAGATCTGGGAGGAAGGGAGAGAGAGAGAGAGAGAGAGAGAGAGAGAGAGATTATCTTGTTCTACAGGGTCGCAGGCAAGCTGGAGCCTATCCCAGCTGACTATGGGCTTGAGGCGGGGTACACCCTGGACAAGTCGCCAGGTCATCACAGGGCTGACACAGAGAGACAAACAACCATTCACAGTCAATTTAGAGTCACCAGTTAACCTAACCTGCATGTCTTTGGACTGTCGGGGAAACCGGAGCACCCGGAGGAAACCCACACAGACACGGGGAGAACATGCAAACTCCACAGAGAAAGGCCCTCGCTGGCTGCTAGGCTCGAACCCAGGACCTTCTTGCTGTGAGGCGACAGTGCTAACCACTACACCACCATGCCGCCTAGATTGGGCTATTAAGCAGCAAAAAAGCGCTTCTACACCATGAATCCTGTCTGAAACTGATCTGAAAAACCAAGTGCACGACATATTATGGGTGCAAAGTATAAACTAGTATTCTTGTTCAACCATACATCATTAGAAATGCAGGTGGCATGGTGGTATAAGTGGTCAGCACCATTACCTCACGGCAAGAAGGTTCTGGGTTTGAGCCAGTGGAGTTTGCGCATAACCTGGTACGGGATGGAACAGTACCGTCATGTATTTTAATGTGGTGTCACGTATTTTATTTTATTTTTTTCGCAGTCTGGTTTTCATCAAATCGTGCGCTCACGAGCGTTCCGGAATCCTACGATTCGGACCCCGGTTACGGACCTTTGGTGACTCATTCATTCACAACAACAACAAACATAGTAGCAATGTTTTGTCAACATTTATTTTCGCATTTCTCAGTATAATAGCATTAATTTTACAGCATGGATAGTGATAACGACAGTGTTCACGGTGAAAGCAAGTAGCAGGTTTGTTCTAAATGTGGTTTCCCTTTCAGACGCTCTCATTTTCTGTTAGAATCTGGTAAAGAAAAAAAAATAAATATATTATTTACCAGCTTAAGGTCAGTCCGTATCATGAAATACCGTGACCAAGGTCTTGAAAATACTGACCGAGGCCTCTGGGCCAAGGTCAGTATTTTCAAGGCCGAGGTCACGGTATTTCACAATACGGACCGACCTTAAGCTGGTAAATTTTATATATATATATATATATATATATATATATATATATATATATATATATATATATATATTTGCCTTACGGGTTTTTATATGCTGTCCCGTCCCATGTATAACAAGTGTTCCGTCCCGCAATACCATTTTTGTGACCATTTATTTACATAATGTATAATCTTACCTTTCTTGTTCCAGTTTCATAGACACATCCATCACATCCACCATTTTAATAATCGGTACTTAAATTCGTCATCCTGCCTTTATAGATAGACCCGTCCCATCACGTATGATGAAGAAAAACAAAATATATTGTTTAGTTGTTTTATTGTCAAAACATATAACTTAACTACTATGTATTCATCTATTTTACAATTTCTTGCCTCTTTCCCGACCGCTACCTTTTTGTTTCTTCAGCTGACATTGTATACATTTCAAGTTCTTATCTTTTTTTGATCTGTGCTTCTGTTTTATGACCCACGTTTTCACAATCAGTGTGAAACCACATTTTACTCGAGATGGTGATCGTTCTGCCACACAGGATTTCTTTGTGATGTCACACCGAGGTATATTCCGTAATTGGAGTTCCGGGCTTTTAGATAAATTTCGATTGAAAATATCGTCAATACAATGTGACGGGATATAATAATACTGGATAATCAAATACATGACAGTGATATGTGTGAGTACAAGATGTTAAGTATGAAACCCCTGAATATTTAGAAAACGTAACGTTATTGTAATGTGCCATCCTGTTCCGGTTCATACTTTCCATACCGGGTTACGGGAGACACCGGAGTTTGCAGGTTTCCCCCAGGTGCTCCAGTTTCCCCCACAGTCCAAAGACATGCAGTTAGGTTAATAACATGGGGTGGCCTTGGGCTGAAGTGCCCTTGAGCAAGGTACCTAACCCCTAACTGCTCCCCAGGCACTGTAGTATGGCTGCCAATGCTCTGGATATGTGTGTGGGCTCACTTGTGTGTGTGTGTGTGTGTGTGTGTGTTCACTGCTTCAGATGGGTTAAATGCAGAGGATGAATTTCACTGTGCTTGAGTGTGCATGTGACAAATAAAGGCTTCTTTTTCTTCTTCTAAAGGCCTTCTTCTTTAAAATTCCATTTATTTTGGTGATGTTTTACTGTGAAAATGTTCGAAATGTATTTTGATTATGACGCATAGTAAAACTGGAATGAGCTGCAATCTTTTATTTAAAAAAAGAGGCCAATATTTATATTTGCTTTGAAGAAAGATATGTTATAGTATTTTTAAATCTTTATTATTATTATTATTATTATTAAATGTTGTACCCTTGAGGATACTCTTGCCCTCAAACGTTATATTTGCTGTAGTTTTCATTGTCTTGTTGTTGTTGTTAAGAAAGAAAAAGAGAAAAGCCTGAAAAACAATTAATTCGCTTCCTAAACGGATGTGACGTCACTGTGTTGGTACTCCGGAGTAACACACATGCGGTACCAGATCCCGAATCATGACCATTGGGCAGGGCTACTCCTCATGTGTAGCCCCGCCCCATGTCCCCCCCCCCCCCCCCCCCCCCCCGTTGCCCCAGTTACGGCTTGGTGTTTTCTTTTGAGAAACGTATTATATTATATTGCTTAGTTCTGTTCTAAGAACAGTTCTAAGTTATGTTCTCAGATTCACTCAGTGCTAAATGATAAGGAGCTTCACACTGTTTTTACTTTTTTCTCCACATTTCTTTAGTATTTATCAATGGTTTCATTCAGGAATTAAGGTAAAGCACAACAGGCGAATAAGGTCACTTCAGTCAAAATAATCCTTGCCAGTTGATCCTTAAAAGGATGTTTTGTACTGAACAAATGCAGATGTAGGCCTGTTTATGCAAATGAGGCTCTGTTTAGGGTCATTCCATGCCAAATCAACAAGAGGTTATGCTCGACCATCTCAGATTTCAATGAAATTTGGAGGGCTCAGAGATACTATTAAAAGAAGTTAATCCCCAAAACTTGAGCTTCCTATCACCAATAGTTTCAGAGATACAGGCATTTGAATTTTTCGATTTTGTTTTTTGCTCAAAACATACATATTTCAAAGTGCAATATAATCTTTATTATGCAAGATAGAAACCTAAAATTTTGCACAGAGAGACTCAGTGTCTTGTACTACAAGCTTCAACTTAGAATTTCAATGGTCATTGTATATTAGATGGTGATTTTAACAAGGAAATTAACAAGACAAATTTGCATTTTTTGCATTTTTAACTCATTCTGGAAGCTTGCCTGTGGCAGTAATGCTTAAACTAAGAATGTTATTCAAATCTACACAGAAATATCTACCAATTTCAGTTTTACCAAGTCTCCACTATTCCTAGTTTGTCTATAATAGGGTTTTGAAATTCGCCGATTTCTAAAACATGCCATTTTCAGTAGCAAGAAATCCAATGTGGGATAGCAGTTAGGAACTTGTAAATTTTTTTCAGTAATCCCCAAGACCCATATTTTATATTTCCAAATTTTTGTTCTGTATCTCTCAAGTATTTTTAAACTACAGGGGTTTTAAAAATCCATTTTCACCAAATTCGAATTTTTTATATATTTTCATATAACTGATATTTGAGGGTTAATAAATGCTTCAATAAGGCTCAAGTAGGTTAGGAGACATGTTTCTTCCTCAATTTTAAATAAAATTTCAATTAATGCTCAGCATTAATTATTTGTAAATTGATTTTAATCTAAGACTGTGTGACATTAGCAATCAATGACCAGCTATTGTGTACCAGTCAACAGCCAGCCTTATCAATATCAACACAGCACAATAGGTGACCTTTGATACCAGAACAGGTGGCTCATATCTTATAGTTTTAGAGTCTGTAAACTGCATACTTGTTCAGATAACATTATATTGCTTGGATTATATTAAATACATTGTAATACAGAGCACTGAGAAAATTTACCAATGTTATTAACTGAATGTGTTTCTTTGCAAGGATTGGATATTTTGAATAGTTGACTAGGGAATTTAATTGTAGTTGCTTTCAATTTGAGATCAGTATAAATGAGTTTGTTCTTAGACATCTAGAAATGGCTGAACTTCCTCCCTGTTCTATAGGAATTGGACAAACTAGGAATAGTGGAGACTTGGTAAAACTGAAATTGGTTGAAGCTTGTAG
The DNA here is from genome assembly GCF_027579695.1 of Neoarius graeffei. Lineage (NCBI taxonomy): Eukaryota > Metazoa > Chordata > Actinopteri > Siluriformes > Ariidae > Neoarius > Neoarius graeffei. The sequence goes on along the minus strand of NC_083576.1, from coordinate 74,917,646 downwards.
TACAAGACATTGAGTCTCTCTGTGCAAAATTTTAGGTTTCTATCTTGCATAATAAAGATTATATTACACTTTGAAATATGTATGTTTTGAGCAAAATGCAAAAAAATTGAAAAATGCAAATGCCTGTATCTCTGAAACCGTTGGAGATAGGAAGCTCAAATTTTGGGGATTAACTTCTTTTAATAGTATCTCTAAGCCCTCCAAATTTCATTGAAATCTGAGATGGTCGAGCATAAATTTGTCAGATATTTGTTGATTTGGCATGGAATGACCCTTTAATTAAACAGGAGTAGATTTGGGTATATACTCAGCAAAACCCACAAATCTAGTCTTAGGATGTTATTCTTTTGGATTTAAAATGTTTATTTCACTGTGAAGACAATCTCAAGAGAACTTTAGTCAAGAGAATTGGCCTTAGTCTTTATTGTTTAATGAAGAATATACTGTACAGTTATCTATACTGTTAATAAAGCATTTCCCAAAATCATTTTCAATGTAAAATCCAGCAATAATCAACATTATGGGAAATTTTCCTCTGCAGTCTGCTTCTAATTAGGAATAGGAATAACCTAGACATGTAAACTTTCAACTCTTAGAGCAGATTTCTTTTCTCAGTTCGTTTTCTACTCTGACCCACTTACCAAGAAAATTTGTGAATTTATTTCAGACTCTGTGACTTTTTATATTCATTGGCTCGTGTTTTATGAATCGTGTAGTGTGTGACAGCTCATTAGCCTAATCATACACATCATCTCATTATCTCTAGCCGCTTTATCCTGTTCTACAGGGTCGCAGGCAAGCTGGAGCCTATCCCAGCTGACTACGGGCGAAAGGCGGGGTACTACAGAAGAGAGGTTCAGACAGCGTGAACTCTAGGATGGAGAATCAGAAGAAGCAGCCCGTCCATCTTGAACGGAGGATTTCCGCCAAGAATCGCATGGCACAGAGCTCACAATTTGCAGCAGAAATTTGTCACTTGTTGTTTGCCCAATTTACACAACTGGCTGCTGATAACATCATCTCTGAGGTGGATTTGTGGGACTTTGCACTTAAACTATTTCACAATGTGAGGACCCGGGGCTACAAATTTTTGCTCCACCAAGACTACAAGAACTCCAGGAGGGAGAAGCCGAAGAAGCGGTCCATCTTTTCGCGGATCTTCTCAAATGTCTTCTTGAAATGTCTTGATGTTTAAATTAATAAATTGCACTTTTACAATATTTCTGAGAGTACAGTCTGTTCATAATAATTTACTTCCCTTGTAAAGATGTATTTAAAAAAAAAGGATTTGACAAGATTACAACCATCCATGGTGTTGTGACTTGCTGCAATGGCCTTCCAGATCCACAGGGACTTTCAGCTGTCTTGTAGTCCCTATAGGAAGGCGAGAACTTTAGGACCCAGGATGATTGATCAAAGTGAACGATTCACAGTCGACTGTTTTATTCCTCTGTTGCCCTGCAACGTTCTCATGAGGAACCACTGGTCTCGTTATTACATATTGCATAATGCTCATTTTGTCCAAAACAATGGGTCTTCCCGCTTCAGTCGGAGACTTAAGCAGTCGATAAAACACAAAAATGCCCATATATTGGTTGTGAGAAATCCTATCCATACCATACATAATCGCATCGAGGAAACTGCAATGCTTCAACCATTTACCAGACACATATCTATTGCCCCAGGTATTAAGGTACACTACCGTTCAAAAGTTTGGGGTCACTTTGAAATGTCCTTATTTTTGAAAGAAAAGCACTGTTCTTTTCAATGAAGATCACTTTAAACTAATCAGAAATACACTCTATACATTGCTAATGTGGTAAATGACTATTCTAGCTGCAAATGTCTGGTTTTTGGTGCAATATCTCCATAGGTGTATAGAGGCCCATTTCCAGCGACTATCACTCCAGTGTTCTAATGGTACAATGTGTTTGCTCATTGCCTCAGAAGGCTAATGGATGATTAGAAAACCCTTGTACGATCATGTTAGCACAGCTGAAAACAGTTTAGCTCTTTAGAGAAGCTATAAAACTGACCTTCCTTTGAGCAGATTGAGTTTCTGGAGCATCACATTTGTGGGGTCGATTAAATGCTCAAAATGGCCAGAAAAATGTCTTGACTATATTTTCTATTCATTTTACAACTTATGGTGGTAAATAAAAGTGTGACTTTTCATGGAAAACACAAAACTGTCTGGGTGACCTCAAACTTTTGAACGGTAGTGTACACAAACACACAAACATGAATTTGATCACTTTTGTATTTTTGAGCAACAGGAATACATGCATCACAGATTATCATTCAAGAATTTTATTTCGGCTGTGCAAAACAACACAAGGTGTATGTACTGTATACAAAACTCCATTATAAAACTGCACTAATTGTACCCCAGACTACTTTTTTTTTAAAAGCAAAGGGTCATCTCACACCAAATTTTGACTTTGTTTCATTTATTATGGCTTACTGCTGTTTATCGTATTTTTTCATGTTTAAACATTTCATTTCATTTCATTTCATTATTTTTAAGCCATTTTTGGTCTACAGCATTTCTTTCCATGTGCCTAAGACTTTTGCACGGTACTATACACAAACACACACGCACCCTTTGGTACTGCCTGTATTTATGCATTAACTTTTTTAAAAATATACCCCGACCTTCATCTAAGTTACAAGAATGAACAAGCACAAACTGTTTTCACAGATAATACACAAATGATTGCTTTTTTCTTCTATCCATCTTGAATACATCATTCAAACTTTAACAGTGTATGTTGGAAAAAGTGCGTTAACCCCAGGGCGGCACGGTGGTGCAGTAGTTAGCACTGTTGCCTCACAGCAAGAAGGTTCTGGGTTCGAGGCCGATGGGGGCCTTTCTGTGTGAAGTTTGTATGTTCTCTGTGTGGGTTTGCTCCGGGTGCTCCGGTTTCCCCTACAGTCCAAAGACATGTAGGTTAGGCTAGTTGGTGGCTCTAAATTGACCATGAGTGTGAATGGTTGTTTGTCTCTATGTGTCAGCCCTGCGATGAGTTGGCGACTTGTCCAGGGTGTACCCCGCCTCTTGCCCATAGTCAACTGGGATAGGATCCAGCTTGCCTGTGACTCTGCACAGGATAAGAGGTTACGGATAATGGATGGATGGGTTGGATGTTAACCCTTGACTAATGACTTCAACAAAAGCTGAATGGAGTCAGGATTTCGTAAATCTGGAGTCCATTCAATGCAACGAGTTTGGAGGTGTGGGTTAGACCTACTCTGACACCCAAACATTTTGAGTTTGCTATTCACAAGAAGCATCTACTGATGAGACCCATACCTCACAAAAAGAGATCTCAGAAGACCTACGATCAAGAATTGTTGATTTGCATGAAATGAAGGTTGAAGAGTACATTTTAGTGTCATACTGTTCGGTAATTTTCCTTTTCTCTGAGCGTTGCCTCTTCAAGGATTAACGACAAAACATTTTGCACCGAAACATGTTTATCTTATCATGCTCCTTACATGTGTAGCAGACGTACGTAGCAGATGTGTGTACAAGACAGCGATTAGACAAGATCCAATCAGCTTTCGAGCTGATCACGATCCCGGCGCGTGATCAGGGCATGTCATTGCAATGATGTAATACAATAGATGTAAGGTCTCCTTTTTATCTAGTAAAGAGTATATATATAGATTTGAGAACAAAGGGACGGTATGAGGGGTGTGCTGAACCCTCATCACTTGTCCGTTTCTGCAGTAAACCTTCTTTCTCTTGCAAAAGGACGAGACCGGTGTTGGTGTTTGTCATTTTTTCCAGGACAATTATTCAGGGGCGGCACGGTGGTGTAGTGGTTAGCACTGTCGCCTCACAGCAAGAAGGTCCTGGGTTCGAGCCCCGGGGCTGGCGAGGGCCTTTCTGTGCGGAGTTTGCATGTTCTCCCCGTGTCCACGTGGGTTTCCTCCGGGTGCTCCGGTTTCCCCCACAGTCCAAAGACATGCAGGTTAGGTTAACTGGTGACTCTAAATTGACCGTAGGTGTGAGTGTGAATGGTTGTCTGTGTCTATGTGTCAGCCCTGCGATGACCTGGCAACTTGTCCAGGGTGTACCCCGCCTTTCGCCCATAGTCAGCTGGGATAGGCTCCAGCTTGCCTGCGACCCTGTAGAAGGATAAAGCGGCTAGAGATCTGGTTTGATCCTCAGGGCTCTATCAAATCATGCTGGCTGTATGAAAAACTATAAACACAACTCAGTTCATTCATGTACAACCATGTATACATTTAAATCAGGTCAGTTACATTTTTTTCAGTGTAATTTCATAATGAAGATTAATTTCAGGATTTACTGGATGTAGTGATGTCATCCATATGGACACATGGGGTGCAGCTACATATATCGGCCTGCCACTAATACAAACCCTAATCAAAGACACTTAGAATATCTCTGGTGGCATGGCGGTGTAGTGGTTAGCAAGGTTGCCTCACAGCAAGAAGGTTCCGGGTTCGAACCCAACAGCTGGCAAGGGCCTTTCTGTGTGGAGTTTGCATGTTCTCCCCGTGTCTGCGTGGGTTTCCTCTGGGTGCTCCGGTTTCCCCCACAATCCAAAGACATGCAGTTAGGTTGACGTGGGACAGCCTTGGGCTGAGGTGCCCTTGAGCAAGGTACCTGACCCACTGCTCTGGGTGTGTGTGTGTGTGTTCACTGCTTCAGATGGGTTAAATGCAGAGGATGAATTTCACTGTGCTTGAAGTGTGCATATGATAAGATTTCTTCTTCTTCTGGATGCTGCAGCAGCATGAATTAATACAACAGCACCCTCTAGTGGTAACAGTCACAGCAACCCCATCCCTTTCACACACCTTGTATGATTTGATAGAAGTCAAGCCAAGAAGCCTTTATTTGTCGCACAGACTTAAGCACACAGTGAAATTTAACCCATCTGAAGCAGTGAACACACAAGTGAACAATTAGCACACACATACCCAGAGCAGTGGGCAGCTATGCTACAGCGCCCGGTTAAAGGGCACTTCAGCCCAACCTCAGGCCATGGCTGCCCTATATTAACCTAACTGCATGTCTCTGAATTGTGGAGGAAACTGAAGCACCCAGAGTAAACCCACGCAGACACAGGGAGAACATGCAAACTCCACACAGAAAGGCCCACATCGGCCCCTGGGCTCAAACCCAGAACCTTCTTGCCATGAGGCAACAGTGCTAACCACTACACCACCGTGCCGCCCGTGCAGTTTATATAAAAGTCTGTGTCTAATTTATTTTTAATAAACCTAATCATTTCCTTTCATCTCAACATAAACAAGTGTTGCCAGGCAAGACAAACCTCGCCCGGCAGCCCTTAATTTTTACCTATAATGTTGAGAATGGTAATATTTCTCAATTATCAGCTGTCAGGTTACAGTCCTATGAAAATCCATGACTTTGAGTTTGACATTTCAAAGTCATTCAAGGTCAAAGGTCATGGTGCCAAATGAAAGCCCATATGGCACTTCCTATAAGTTGATAATGGTAAATATCTGTCTATCATCAACCATTTTTAAGTTACAGCTCTCTGAAAATCCGTGACCTTGAATGGGAATATTACCAGGGGTAATTTCAATTTATTTTTGGAAAGAACTGAAAACAAATTCACACAAAGAAGGATAGGTACAGTATATATTTACCCAGAATCATAAATGAAACCCCTGATGTGATTAAAGATAAAGTTTATACTCATGACCTCAAAGGTTTTGCTAATTATGCAAAAATTAGGTGATAGTAACATACAAGGAACATTGTGAAATATTGAACTGCTATGTTTGTAAATGATACAAATTTGAAAGAAAATTTCAAAGTATTATTTTTCTGAGATCATTACATCTGCTTTAATGCAGCATTATGTTCATTGTATTGCTGTGATGTCTGGCCATCTGGCTTTATAAAAAATGATGATTATTCTTTTTCTATATTATGATACATACAGTGATGCTTGAAAGTTTGTGAACCCTTTAGAATTTTCTATATTTCTGTATAAATATGACCTAAACCATCATCAGATTTTCACACAAGTCCTAAAAGTAGATAAAGAGAACCCAGTTAAACAAATGAGACAAAAATATTCTACTTGGTCATTTATTTATTGAGGAAAATGATCCAATATTACATATCTGTGAGTGGCAAAAGTATGTGAACCTTTGCTTTCAGTATCTGGTGTGACCCCCTTGTGCAGCAATAACTGCAACTAAACATTTCCGGTAAGTGTTGATCAGTCCTGCACACCGGCTTGGAGGAATTTTAGCCCATTCCTCCGTACAGAACAGCTTCAGCTCTGGGATGTTGGTGGGGTTCCTCACATGAACTGCTCGTTTCAGGTCCTTCCACAACATTTTGATTGGACTAAGGTCAGGACTTTGACTTGGCCATTCCAAAACATTAACTTTATTCTTCTTTAACCATTCTTTGGTAGAACGACTTGTGTGCTTAGGGTCGTTGTCTTGCTGCATGAACCACCTTCTCTTGAGATTCAGTTCATGGACAGATGTCCTGACATTTTCCTTTAGAATTCGCTGGTATAATTCAGAATTAATTGTTCCATCAATGATGGCAAGCTGTCCTGGCCCAGATGCAGCAAAACGGCCCCAAACCATAGTACTACCATCACCATGTTTCACAGATGGGATAAGGTTCTTATGCTGGAATGCAGTGTTTTCCGTTCTCCAAACATAACGCTTCTCATTTAAATCAAAAATTTCTATTTTGGTCTTATCCGTCCACAAAACATTTTTCCAATAGCCTTCTGGCTTGTCCACGTGATCTTTAGCAAACTGCAGACGAGCAGCAATGTTTTTTTGGAGAGCAGTGGCTTTCTCCTTGCAACCCTGCCATGCACACCATTGTTGTTCAGTGTTCTCCTGATGGTGGACTCATGAACATTAACATTAGCCAATGTGAGAGATGCCTTCAGTTGCTTAGAAGTTACCCTGGGGTCCTTTGTGACCTCACAGACTATTACACGCCTTGCTCTTTGAGTGATCTTTGTTGGTTAACCACTCCTAGGGAGGGTAACAATGGTCTTGAATTTCCTCCATTTGTACACAATCTGTCTGACTGTGGATTGGTGGAGTCCAAACTCTTTAGAGATGGTTTTGTCACCTTTTCCAGCCTGATGAGCATCAACAATGCTTTTTCGGAGGTCCTCAGAAATCTCCTTTGTTCGTGCCATGATACACTTCCACAAACATGTGTTGTGAAGCTCAGACTTTGATAGATCCCTGTTCTTTAAATAAAACAGGGTGTCCACTCACACCTGATTGTCATCCCATTGATTGAAAACACCTGACTCTAATTTCACTTTCAAATTAACTGCTAATCCTAGAGGTTCACATACTTTTGCCATTCACAGATATATAATATTGGATCATTTTCCTCAATTAATAAATGACCAAGTATAATATTTTCATCTCATTTGTTTAACTGGGTTCTCTTTATCTACTTTTAGGACTTGTGTGAAAATCTGATGATGTTTTAGGTCATATTTATACAGAAATATAGAAAATTCTAAAGGGTTCACAAACTTTCAAGCACCACTGTATGTCTCTCTAATTACATTTTCTGCCTTTACATTTTATATATATATATATATATATATATATATATATATATAAATAATTTTTAGCCACTTATCCTGTTCTGCAGGGTTGCAGGCAAGCTGGATCCTATCCCAGCTGACGATGGGCAAGAGGTGGGGTACACCCTGGACAAGTCGCCAGGTTATCGCAGGGCTGACACATAGAGACAAACAACCATTCACACTCACACCTACGGACAATTTAGAGCCACCAATTAGCCTAACCTGTATGCCTTTGGGGCAAATCGGAGCAAACCCACGCAGACATGGGGAGAACATACAAACTCCACACAGAAAGGCCCTCGCCAGCCACTGGGCTCGAACCCAGGACTGTCTTGCTGTGAGGCAACAGCGCTAACCACTACACCAGCGTGCTGCCTTTATATGTAGTATACTTACAATGCTTACTGTTAAAGTTACAAGTAGTTGATGTAAATTTGTAAAAGTTAACAGTGTTGATCTCATCTCATTATCTCTAGCCACTTTATCCTGTTCTACAGGGTCGCAGGCAAGCTGGAGCCTATCCCAGCTGACTACGGGCGAAAGGCGGGGTACACCCTGGACAAGTCGCCAGGTCATCACAGGGCTGACACATAGACACAGACAACCATTCACACTCACATTCACACCTACGGTCAATTTAGAGTCACCAGTTAACCTAACCTGCATGTCTTTGGACTGTGGGGGAAACCGGAGCACCCGGAGGAAACCCACGCGGACACGGGGAGAACATGCAAACTCCGCACAGAAAGGCCCTCGCCAGCCACAGGGCTCGAATCCGGATCTTCTTGCTGTGAGGCGACAGCGCTAACCACTACACCACCGTGCCGCCTTTATATGTAGTATACTTACAATGCTTACTGTTAAAGTTACAAGTAGTTGATGTAAATTTGTCAAAATTAACAGTGTTGATTCAAGTGTTAAATGAAGGTGTACATAACATTGTAAAGGTGGTCCCTACTGCAGTGGCTTTTATGAGGCCTATGTAGGAGTCTCTCCTGACCAGAACATACATGATTCTTTGTAAATTATATATGCTTTCACATGAATTACATGAATTGCTTTGTTGTAATTTTAATATTATGGTCTACTAAACTAAACTAAACTAAACTAAACTAAACTAAACTAAACTAAACTAAAAAAAAACCCTTAAAAATAAAAAAAAATGAAAACTCAACCAGGATGTACCCCGCCTCTCACCCATAGTCAGCTGGGACAGACTCCAGCTTGCCCATGACCTTGCACAGGATAAGCGGTTACGGATAATGGATGGATGAACTGTGGGTTTGCTAAGTTTAACAAAAAATGCAGAATAATAAAACAAAAAATCTGCTTAAATTAAATTAAAGCTTAAAGCTAGATGAAGGAGCTGGCACATGTGCAACTGTTTACCATATGCCTATATAGTTTATTCCATATGTTTGTCTTTATAATCTGGAAACAATAAGAAATATGAAAAAGACATTTGCTCTTCGGCGGCACGGTGGTGTAGTGGTTAGCGCTGTCGCCTCACAGCAAGAAGGTCCGGGTTCAAGTCTCGTGGCTGGCAAGGGCCTTTCTGTGCGGAGTTTGCATGTTGTCCGCGTGGGTTTCCTCCGGGTGCTCCGGTTTCCCCCAAAGACATGCAGGTTAGGTTAACTGGTGACTCTAAATTGACCGTAGGTGTGAATGGTTGTCTGTGTCTATGTGTCAGCCCTGTGATGACCTGGCGACTTGTCCAGGGTGTACCCCGCCTTTCGCCTGTAGTCAGCTGGGATAGGCTCCAGCTTGCCTGCGACCCTGTAGAACAGGATAAAGCGGCTAGAGATAATGAGATGAGATGTTTGCTCTTCCATTTTAAAAATTAGCCTTTAAAGGTATAATTATAAATTTAACTTTATACTTGATAATACAATTAACCACTGGCCTACAATGCATGCGTTAAGATATTTACATGCCGAAGAGTCATGTACTGTATGATATGTGGATGTGCTTTTATTGTTCTCTTATTGCACTATCTGTCCAGCTGCTCCACAAGGGGGAGATGTTACATCACATCTGTATTATACAGCAGCCATTGGGAATCATGTTTATAGTCTACATGTAACTGTAGACTATAATGCTTACATTTTCATGACTTGATTCATTATATGATTTTATATAATTATCACTGCTAAAGATTTATTCATTCATTCAACACATGCCAAAATGACCATAACAAATTGTTAAAGGATAAACAAATCCAGGGGCGTAGCTAGGATTTTTCAAAGAGGGGTCACACACTGACTGGCAGCCTGAGTACATACCCACAGGTTTGTAAATGAAAAAATACATTGAGTACATTTGAGGAAATAACGCGGTCTTTGTATCATTCTTTCGTCTCATGTTGCGAGCTGTTGAGATGTCGGACAATGATTAGGCCAAATCAGCTTTATCCGGCAGTGTATGGATAGCGGCTCGACATCTTACCCTACTCAACCGATGCAGATCTCTGTTCTTGTTGTCTTAATGCTCATCGGTCAAAATGTTTCTAAGTAAAAGGCGTCGTGGATGACGAATGGCAAAGATATCCACGATCTTGTCAATGTTGATCGCTCTGCCATAGTGTATTCTTCCACGTTTTCTTGATGTTGTGTTCTAGAAATGGCACACTAAAACTTAGCTTCGAAGCCACAAAATGCAACTTTGATGGAAAAATATATATATAATAAATTGCTTAACTCTCTTCACGTAGAAAGAAGGAGGAAAGTTTTGCTTGTTTTGACATGGCGAATTATTAACACAACAGGAAATACTCGTAAGTCGCAACTAAAAAGACTGCAGCTACACTGGCAGCTTGACCATGCTTTCTAGTGCGATCGTGTTGCACTTGTGCATAACTGGGTTTTCGCACCCAAACCACAGGAAGTCCATACAAGGTTATAGAAACCCTAATGAGGCTGAGGTGACAATCTGGTTTAAAAAAAAATGTTAGAAAAATTACAGTGGCCGCTTTTCTAATATTCTTATGCGGCTATTGAAAAAATGTATGGTCCGACAAAGGGGGGGCGGGTCACGGGCACCCCAGGACCCCCCCAGCTACGCCCCTGATATTTATTTTGTTAAAAGGGGAGAAAATATGACATACGACATAAACTACAATATCAAGTTAATTGTGTGTTCCATAATACTTTTGATTTAAAAACTCCCAAAGTGTATTTCAGGTTTCATCTCATCTCATTATCTCTAGCCGCTTTATCCTGTTCTACAGGGTCGCAGGCAAGCTGGAGCCTATCCCAGCTGACTACGGGCGAAAGGCGGGGTACACCCTGGACAAGTCGCCAGGTCATCACAGGGCTGACACATAGACACAGACAACCATTCACACTCACATTGTGTGACCTACGGTCAATTTAGAGTCACCAGTTAACCTAACCTGCATGTCTTTGGACTGTGGGGGAAACCGGAGCACCCGGAGGAAACCCACGCGGACACGGGGAGAACATGCAAACTCCGCACAGAAAGGCCCTCGCCGGCCACGGGGCTCGAATCCGGACCTTCTTGCTGTGAGGCGACAGCGCTAACCACTACACCACCGTGCCGCCCCTCATACCAGTTTAAAATGTGTAAATATATCTAGGCTTCCATGACTAATTAAGCACGTTTTAGCCTTCCGGCCAAACTCCAGCCCAAACCTGGTATTTGGTGTCTGGTATTTAGTGTGATTAGGACAAGACAAGACTCGTTTAAATCTGCACATCTTGTACAAATTCCTGATGGGTGTGTAATGAGTTTCCTTACCACAGTTTGAGTCAGCTTGTTGTGGAAGTGGTTCTCATAGAAACCCCTGCATGCTCTGCCATCACCATCAGAAACTTCCCTCTGGGAGAAAGGCCTTCTCTCTCTTTTGTGGAAATATCTTTTCCTAGAGCCAAGTGGTACGCACGAATATGGGCCAAAACTGGAAATCAGGTTTTATTATCAGTGTGGTGATTTACTGTACGTGACACCCAAAACTATCTTCTGTCTTGCAGCTCTTCTGTCACTAACTGCTCGTTGAAATGAATGATTCAGGCAGAAGTTAAACTTTCCTAACTGTAGTGTGCTTCAAGGCTAATGTAGCCTGTCAGAAGTTTATCTCACCCAAATACTTTTCTGTAAACTGATCAACTTAAAAAAAAAACATATTTTAAGTGACTTAAAGGGTACGTAGCTGTACAGCATTTAAACATGATCAATATCAATAGTACAAGCCCTAATTATAATAATGCACACAAGTACAGCCACCTGATTAGCTATCATAAGTAGCTTGAAGTACTTAAAAGTCCTTAAACACATCAAACTATATTGCACATGGACAACCAATATGGTGCCCAGGATGTGCCATCAAGTCGTTGATAGCCAGGTACTGGAAGTTAAATGTAGCTGATGTAAACACACTTGTTAGCCTGGATTTAGTCAGATGAAAAAGAGTCAGTATGGACAGCGGAGAAACCAGATATCTGTATGAACCTCAGAAAAAGGATTATCCACATTTGGTAAATTATTTCAGCAGTGAATCTTCAGATGATTCTAATGATGAAATCAGTGGTGCTTTGCAAGTGCTAAGTCAGGAAGGCAGGAAAAACGGTTCGGCAGTGATCGAGTAATGATGTGGAAAGTGTGCCAAGCGGAAAATTGACGTTGAATGTGTTTGTTGTAAAGAGCACAATTTTTATGCAATATAATATGGGTACCGTCACTGTTTCACGGATAAACCTGGTTTAGAAATGTACAATTGTGGTCAGAAGTTTACATACACTGTAAAAAAAAATCTTGTCAAATTTACAGTGAAAAACTGGCAGCTGTGGTTGCCATTTTTTCACCGTAAAAAATACAGTGACAGTGTATATGGCTTTACGGTAAGGTATATCAACACTTGTAAAAACAACAGTTTGAAAATGTTCAATTTTACAGGTATTCAATGTACAATAATCAATACATAACTGTTAATTTTACGGATATTCATTGTACAATAAACAATGATTCAAAATGATGGTTACAAGCAATGATCTACTAGACAGATATTTTTTTTTTAGAATTTTTTTTGGGCTTTTTTCACCTTTATTGGATAGGACAGAGACAGGAAATGAGCTGGAGAGAGAGACGAGGAGGGATCGGGAAATGACCTCAGGTCGGAATTGAACCCGGGTTCCCGGATTCATGGTATGACGCCTTAGTCGACTGAGCCACGATGGTGGGCGTTTTTTTTAATTTTTTTAACAGGGTAATGATGTAATTTTAACTATCACATTCTGTTTTAGTATTACAGTTTGTCTGTGTTTAAACTACAACAATTTGTAAATTCTACAAAAAAATATGATCAATTCAACATATTCTTACTGTTAAATTAACAGTGGTATTTGGTTAGGAGTTTTACAGTATATTGATGTAAATTACACACTGCTTCATTGTTTTTGTATTTACAGTTTTTATATGTCATGATTTTACATAAATTCACTGTTAATTCTACGGACATTTTTTACAGTGTACAGTGACATGAATGTCATCTTGGATATGAATGTCATGGCAATATTTGGGCTTTCAGTAATTTCTTTGAACTGTTCTTTTTCTGTGGCAGAATGATTGTACAGCATACATCTTTAATTAAATAAAAACACTCAAATTTGGTGCACAAGTTTTAATTTTCTTTGGGTTTTCTGAAATCAACACAGGGTCAAAATTATACATACAGGGTCAAAAATTTACATACGCTCACTTAGATAATTAATTCAGAGGTGCTGAAACTTCCAAAATGTTTCTTATCTTGCCAAGGCCAAGGTCTCTTAACTTCCTGTTAGTGATTTTTTTTTAAATATCATGGAATTATTTACTAACACATTTTACACTCATCGGGCGCTCCGCTTTTAGGCAGTGCCTATATATATATTAAGTTGACATTGAAAGTTTGACAGCAAATCACATCATTTTTTTTTTTTTTAGCAAGGCAGCTTTTTTGACCAAGGCCTACATGTAGATTTAACAGTCTCTCAAACTTAAATTACATGTGAACTAATAAATTAAATGTTATACCTTTCTCACATTTCTTCTAGTTAATCGGTTTGCATGGCCTGAGTCCAGCGGCACGGTGGTGTAGTGGTTAGCACTGTCGCCTTACAGCAAGAAGGTCTGGGTTCGAGCCCAGCGGCCAACAGGGGCCTTTCTGTGCAGAGTTTGCATGTTCTCCCCGTGTCTGCGTGGGTTTCCTCCGGGTGCTCCAGTTTCCCCTACAGTCCAAAGACATGCAGGTTAGGTTAACTGGTGACTCTAAATTGACCGTAGATGTGAATGTGAATGGTTGTGTGTCTCTATGTGTCAGCCCTGTGATGATCTGGCAACCTGTCTGGGGTGTACCCCACCTCTCACCCATAGTCAACTGGGATAGGCTCCAGCTTGCCCGTGACCCTACACAGGATAAGCAGTTATGGATAATGGATGGATGGCCTGAATCCCTTTTCCATAGACAGTGTTAGAATACTGCTGGCACAACATCGGGTTTGAGTCTAACGTGATCTGCATAGTCCAAGAGCTCGGCTTGTAGATTCCTTTCAAAGTAATCGAGCTCAAAATGCTCCTCGCAAACAACAGAATTTCTCCCAAGGGAGAGTCTTTCTAAAGTGTGACCTGTTCGCAAGTCGTGCACTGTTTATCAAGTCATTTACGTTGCTTGGTTGTCAGAAATGGAACACAGAAAAAATGTTTTCCCTTATTAGCACATTTAGTATTTTTACAGCCATAGGCTTTGCACTCCACCAGAAATGTTCAACCATGTTTTATACATCCAGCTACGTCACGGTGTCAGGGGCAGCGAGCCAATCAAGATACAGGAAACCTATCAATGATTCTACTTCATGCTGACCTTTGACCTTTGACACTGGCTACAAAGTGCTAATATGGCTGTGCCCTTCAGTGAATGGGAATACAAATGAATTTTAAAGCACTGCTTTATGTGACAATACAGGGGAGTCAAAATGCATTTGTACAAAACATGTAGCATTTCTAGCCTATGTTTATTTTTTTAGTGCAGGTACTCTTTAAGCTCATTTTGTAAAGACAGATGTATATAATGCATTTCAAAATTCAGAAAAGAACGATATGATCATATCATCTGCATGGTGCAGGATGGAATGATGAATTGCATTCAGGGAAAAAAGCGATTCTTGTTGCTGTCAGCATAATGTTGAAGAGTTTAGCTACACAGTCAAGTTTAGTTCATGTTTATAGATTAGAGATGTTTATAGTATTGAATCAGTGCAGTGGGTGCAAATATTCACCTCAGGGGTTAAATCAGTAAAAGTAATTAGAAAGTTATTTATTTATAGAGTCTGTTTCAGGGTGGCACAGTGGTGTAGTGGTTAGCGCTGTCGCCTCACAGCAAGAAGGTCCGGGTTCGAGCGCCGTGGCCGGCGAGGGTCTTTCTGTGCAGAGTTTGCATGTTCTTCCTGTTTTCTCCTGGTGCTCCGGTTTCCCCCACAGTCCAAAGACATGCAGGTTAGGTTAACTGGTGACTCTAAATTGACCGTGAGTGTGAATGGTTGTCTGTGTCTATGTGTCAGCCCTGTGATGACCTGGCGACTTGTCCAGGGTGTACCCCGCCTTTCGCCTGTAGTCAGCTGGGATAGGCTCCAGCTTGCCTGCGACCCTGTAGAACAAGATAAAGCGGCTAGAGATAATGAGATGAGATGAGACTGTTTCAAGACTGTAAGGTTAATTTAACATGTAAGCATTAAGTTACTTTTCTATAAATTTCTTAAACATTCACAAACTTGTTGGGTGTAGTGGTTAGCACTGTTGCCTTGCAGCAAGAAGGTTCTGGGTTCAAAGCCAGTCTGAAGACATGTGGTTAGGTTAGCATGGCCTAAAGGTTGGGCTGATGTGCCCTTGAGCAAGGCACCTAACAATCCAACTGCTCCCTGGGTATGTGTGTCATGTCATGTTTATTTGTATAGCGCTTTTAACAGTAGACATTGTCGCAAAGCAGCTTTACAGAAATTTAAAGACTTAAAACATGAGCTAATTTTATCCCTCGTCTACCCCCAATGAGCAAGCCTGTGGTGACGGTGGCAAGGAAAAACTCCCTCAGACGACATGAGGAAGAACTCTCGAGAGGAACCAGACTCAAAAGGGAACCCATCCTCATTTGGGTGATAACAGATAGCGTGATTATAACATTTTCACAGTTTTAACATGAAGTCAGTTTTATTGAAGTTATAAACTGTTCATTGATGGAAACTTGAGTGCTAAACTGTTCATAACAACTGCAGTCCTAAAGTTAGCAAGTCAACTGTAGTCCTCAGACATAAAAGCATTACTGTAAGTGTCCGGAGCGTCCTCCAAATGTGACTTTCGACTGTCCACATGGGGCCGTCCTCCACAGGAGTGATGCGATGAGACTCCAACCAGACACAGGGCATCAGGATGGATCAGGCAGGTCCGAGGAGCAGAACAGGTCAGCATCTCGATCTCAGGATTAACATGTAACTCAGAGGGACAGACAGAGTTGGGGAGAGAGAGAGAGAGAACACAGGTAGTTTGGTATGCCCAATGTCACCTGAATAAGTAGGAACAGTATACATTTTTCACTGAGTACAAGCAGGGACTCCGGCAACTAACTATGACAGCATAACTAAAAGGGGAGAGCCAGAAGGTAACAGAGGCATGAGGGAGCCCCGGGACATAAAGCAGCAGCCACTACACCGTCAACAAACTCGAGTGAGCAAGCGAGTGGGGACTGACAGCATCCATACGTCCCAGTTTACCAAAACACTCTATGCCTGAGTACCCTCCAGATCTACACCTTTACCTCATAAACACCATTAACACAAGGCTTGACTAAGCAGATATGTTGTCAGCCTAGACTTAAAGGGCTCCTGACAGCAAAAAAATATGTTAAATTGTTAATTTCAGCCATATTGAGTTGAATAAAATGACATATTTACTTCACACATCGTGCGACAGAATAGTAACAAACATCGTTTTGAATGGCCCGCCACGCAGATAAATCGATATCATAGCGAGCCAACCCACGGCCGAGGAAGAAGGCGGATATGACGTCACATGTAGAACCACTGACAGACATTTTCTCAACTTCTCGTTGTTCACCAGTGCTTTGCAAGTGAATATTTTTGCGTCTGAGCCGTTTATTTTGGTGAATATGCCTGCTCGTTGTGTGGCTGGATTTTGCTCAAACACCAGGGAAGCCGGGTATAGTCTGTATACCTTTCCCAAGGATCCCATCAGACGTGAAGAGTGGGCAAAACAAAGTGCGCCAGACACCGGACATGTGGACTCCCAATGACAGGTGGGCCTCTGACAGACATGTGACACTTGTTTGATTAGTTATTGATTGATGATTTTTCGGTGTAGATCTCCATCTTGGAATGAGATATTTACTGATAAATAATAGCAATAGGTGAATTTGTTCATGATTCAAAGTTCTGCCACAGTTCCACTGCAATACCGTGCTGGCTGGACCTTATAGGCCTAACATGCAATTGAATTTCATCAGTTCATAGAAGTTTTTATTCTTATCAAATGAAAATGTGAGAAAACAGCCCAAATCTCAAAGACCATGAACTTTCAAGAGAGCATATTTTTTTAAAATGAAATCAGTGCGGTAATATTGTCCGCATGCTCCCCCAGAGGACTAGATCTATTATTATTATATTACCATTCAGTGTTTTGGAGCCTCCCAGTGTCAGCTGGGATCACGACGTCCTCTGCATTGGGCCGATTGTCGTCTGTGTCCGAGTCGGAAATCTCGCCTTCTGCAAGCAAATCGTCCAGATACGGCTCAAAACGATAAGGTAAAATGCCACCCACTGCTTCGTCTTCATGTAATCCGACATGCCCAGTGTCAACCTCAAAAAAGGCCTCCGTTTCTGAAGACTGGTCAGAAAATCGCTCTGTTTCGTCAGCCATAGCTGCCTTGAAGGCCGAGCAGTCGTTCTGCATGTGACGTCACGGCAAATATGGCGGCCACTGACAGCGGCTTAGCGCTTGGCCAGATTGACGCAACTTCGCACAAAGACAAATCTACTGATTTCGTTCTGTTGGTGGTTAGTTTTATCATGAAAGTGATCAGTGGTGTTTGTAGTTTTATTACAGAAACCTATTTTAGAGCATAATTTTGCTGCCAGGAGCCCTTTAAACACTGAGACTGTGTCTGAGTCTCATGTGTAGCATGTGTATGTTCACTGCTTCAGATGGGTTAAATACAGAGGACGAATTTCACTGTGCTTAAGTCTGTGCTTGAGCGTATATGTGATAAATAAAGGCTTCTTGTCTTCTAAATCATATAGATTTCATGTGATCATGAAACAATCACGATGATGACGATATGAGTAATGTGATCACAACTTAAAATGAATTAATCGTGCTAAAATAATTGCATGCCAAAATAAAAGCCCGTGCACTAAATGTGAAACAACATGTCCAATATAATGTGAGGTGTCTAAAATCCAGCCTTGTGAATTTCACGTGACTTTGCTGTAAGGGTCTGCCTAATGCAGGGTGAAATGATTAACTGCACTCTGGGGAGTTCAGCTGCACTGTGATGTTTAGTTTGTGTTTGTAGGTTACGATAAGTCATGTGTGTCGTAAACCACGTGAAGAAGTCTGAATGATATATGTTTTATGTATTAACATCTCTGTGTCAAGCTCTGTGTTTTGCTTGAGTTATGCAAGCTGAGAAACAAAACAGAAGGCAAGGAAGGCACACAGCTTCTCTCAATCTCTTTTTCCATTTACAAGGACGGTGTGTTCAGAATCGTGATCCACATGTCCCATGATGTGGTATTTTCAGAATGTCTTCTGTTCCAGCTGCTTTCACTTCCTCCTCAGAGCAGCACTGATTCAGTGCCCATGACTTTTGTCCCACAAAAAAATACTCTGTTTCCCACAGCATTTAGAAATGATTTGTAATGCTTTTAAATCTCTTGAATTACTTATATATTATACATACTGCTATATATATTAACTTAATATTTATATACTAATTTAATATTATATATCGTACACTATCACACTATTACATATACTACAGTATATGCACTGATATATACAGTACTTTAACTATGCCTATCATGTAATATACTATGCTTTTTATCTACCATATACCACTAAACACGCTGCACACGTATGTAACTGTCCACAAAGCATACATGTCAACCTATACGGAATGTCCGTATTTTATACGGATTTGATTCAATAAACGTAGTATACGGGCGTACAAATAAAGTTATATGGATTCTTTAAAAAAACTTCAATATTTATTTAGAGCTATAATCAAGTCCCACGATGATAAAAGAGCGCATAACATTTACAAACGTACTGTACACCACAGAAAGTACACACAGCCAGTAAAGAGTCTTATGAAATCGCGCGTTATCTTGTGGTAGCGAGACTTCGTTCCACTTTTGATCATGAGCACACCACATTGCGAGAATCCCGCCAACCGGGAAGTAACATTTTGTTTGAAACGCGTATTTCCACCTGAGCGACTTTCACTAGGGACTGAAAAGATTCTGAATGGGCACTCCGGCAAGATCAACACAGACGCTTGCTGTGACATGCAGCCTAGTGAGGTATTGGTGCAGAGTGCTAAAAAAAGCTGTCATGGAGTACAATTCAGAACATTAGAGTGACACTTTGTGTTTTTGTTGAACATTGGAGCTTTGTATTCATTCTGAAGGTTTATTGTTATTAATATTGAATAAAAAGTAACTTGGATATATCATTCAAATTTTAGGTAAATTATTTTAATTTGCATCTTATACGGATTTTATAAGGGAAATACGGATTTTGGAGGTTGGTTATACAGGTTTGATTGACCAAAGGTTGACATGTATGACAAAGTATTTGCACTGCTCGTTACACTCTTATTTGCACTGTGACTGGTTACTGCCAACTGCACTACCTCACACACTGAAAGCTGTATATTCTATTATTTGCTCTTATTGGTAATGTTTTATTTCTTTGGCATTTTGTATTTTGTATTTTAGGTTTTTTTTTTATACAATCTCCTTGTATAATGCTATTTAGTTTTTGTATTGATCTTGTGCAATCCGGAAATGTTACTGGATACCTTGAATTTCCCTCTGGGATTAATAAAGAATCAATCTATCTATCTATCTATCCATCCATCCATCCATCCATCCATCCAGGGGTTAAATTGGGATTGGTTATGTGGGGGGGGGGGGGCTCTGCCTCGTACCCGCCCCTGCCCCCGCCGCCCTGCACCAATATACTTTTTGGAAAATAACCCTCTAATTTGATAACCATATCATATTGCACAGAGATATACACCTTATCTGTGTGTTGTAGGCCTATGTGTGTCTTGTAGTGCCCCCCTACACATTATGGCAGTTTGAATGTAGATTGGTTGGCCAATGTAACAGATTGTACAGGTTGTTGTACATTGGTTTGAAGGAAATGATTAGTGGGGGGTCTGGGGGTCCTCCCCCAGAAGTTTTTTATTATCATACATGTTATTTGCTGAATTCTGGTGCATTTTAATAAGTTGTTAGCTGACTTTACAGAGGTAGGTTGAGCAATATCATGTTAAATCTTGTCACATGCCTACAGGTGAAAAATGTGAAGGAGAAATGTTCAGTGAGAAAATTTGAAGGCTTGCACAATCTTAAACCAAAACAGTTGATTTATTTTGGAGGATAAATGTTAAATATGCCAAAACACTGTCAGTCAAATTGTCAATCAAATATATTCATGCAGTGAATGCAACCAAATACAAACAACACTATAACATTGGAAGCATTTATTATTATTGTTATTATTATGTATTCAATTATTTATTTGGCATGTGGTCCTTTTTGTATTGTCTAGAACATACATAAGATGAGCATATTATAGCAGCAAAATAGAAGCACAATCATTTGAATGCAGCAAAACACATACTGTCTAAAAATAAAAACACAACATATTTAGATCAGTATTATTTTTTCCCCTCTTCAGTATTATTTGATATTTTGTTTTTAATAATAAAAAATATGATAATGACTAGAGCACAAGACGAGTGTTTTGTTTATGTTTGCCAAAGGTAGCTAACTTGAGGCAACGTTAGGCTCAACTTTTGGTCAATCTCAGTAGCTAACTTTAACTGACATCTCCCCCTTCCCCCTGGCTAATTTCTGTCGATAACTGGGGACTATGGAAATTGAACTCGCCAAATGCACAGACAGTTCGTTCAAGCACCTCTGATGGATTAGGATCGTATGCAGGTAAAAGGGGAGACGGTGTACGGAGAAAATTATAAACAAGTCACAACGCTGAAACACAAGCCCAAAAACCCGCAAACCACGACTTCTGATTTTTTTTAAAGCGAGCTCACAAAAAAAGAAACCCCAAAGTCGCTTATAAAAAGCAGAATTGGCAACTCACGCAGTGTTCCAGAAACCAGAATCTCTGATCGCAAGTTCTGTTCTAAATAGCTTTGACAGGTCATCTTGTTATCAGGAAAACTATGATCTATCTCATAAAAGTCATGGGTTTATTGATTAATAAAACGATATTTAATTATTCAGAACTGAAAATCGTGAAAAGGGTTTGTTGCTTTTGATGTGTGCGTGATCATATGCCATCCGCTCCGAGCTTATGTGCCGGGGCTCAGCCCCGGACAGCCCCGGCCCAATTTAACCCATCTATCTATCTATCTGATGTTGCAACTGTCTCAATGATAAGCTTGTTTTCAGTTATATAAGTTTTCTTGCACTATAAAAGTAGACTCTTTTTTATCATTAGTGTTATATGATAAATAAAAAGACTCTCATGTTTCTTGATCTTAATTTTTTTCTAAATTAATGTTTCTGGGTTGTTGTTTTTTTCTGTATACACCATATGTGGCAGTTTTAAATGTATTAAAGGTTTGGTTTAAATGTATATTATTATTATTATTATTATTATTATTAATGTATTTTAATTAACAATTTTAAAATTCCACCTTTATTCTCCCTTTAACCCACATATATTGCTGCTTAAATAAAAAAAAAAAAAAAAAAGGTACCCTATGGGTACATGTGGCTCCTGCTTATAAATAAAATTGTTTTCTGATCCCATGTAGCCCTGTGATGACCTGGCGACTTGTCCAGGGTGTACCCTGCCTTTCGCCCGTAGTCAGCTGGGATAGGCTCCAGCTTGCCCGCGACCCTGTAGAACAGGATAAAGCAGCTACAGATAATGAGATGAGATGATCCCACGTCCATACAGTAAATATAGCATATATATTTACTCTATGAGGCAGTAGCCACAAAAATGAAGCGTAATCCAAAAATGAACATTTTTAAAAATCACAGAAGTAAAATATACCAAGTGTCTGTACTTTATATTATTCTACTCTTACCTCTTACAGTTTTCAAAACTGAAACCTCTGAACCGAGGCTGACATACACACGCTGTCGCCATGACCCAAACTCTTATTTCTTGGAAAAGGCCTGGCGCTAGAGCTCAGTGGTCTCAATACTCTTTTCGACAACTTCCCGTAACAACTCGGAAGTGCGTCACATCTCCATCACACTTGGGATCACTGGCCAAAGAAGGCGAGGAAAGTGGGACAACCTGGAGTATATTTTAAAATAGGAACGCACTTCAGCTGGGATAGGCTCCAGCTTGCCTGCGACCCTGTAGAACAGGATAAAGCGGCTACAGATAATGAGATGAGATGATCCCATGTCCATACAGTAAATATAGCATATATATTTACATGATGACATGGTGGCTAGCGCCTCTATATGAGGCAGCAGCCACAATAAACTGTAAGAGTCATTCTTCTTTGTTATTTTTAAAAACCTTTTTACTACATTTATACATGCACACTTTTTTCCATTTCAACTGTAACCTGTTGTATACTGTGATGTTTAATAAAATTGTATTACCGTAAGTTAACTTTCAATTCATTTATTAAAAAAATAAAGTAGAAATGACTCGATTAGGCTTATGTCCATTTTGTTATGGCACTTCATCATCAATTTGATTAAACTTTCACTGTGGGAGCAAAACACACTTATAGCAATTTATGACATTAGCTATGTTTGTTAAACTGCTTCCTTATTTACTTAGTGTACTGTTTACATGCCCACAGCAAGGAAAATAATAGAAAATACAGTACCACTGAAAATATTTCAGGGTCAAAACCCAGTTTTTGTTCTGTTTTAGTTTGATTTTTTTTTTTTTTGCTATTGAATTTGGCTGTGTGCCAGAATTCAAAGTGTTTTCAAAGTATGTAGTTGTCATAATCGGTTTGGTCCACCATGGGCTGATCGGGCCTCAAGGCTTCACCAGCGCTCCTGTTAGCCTACTGGGAATATTGCCCAGCATTTCCACTTCCACACAATGATGACATAGGAGTTGGACTTTGAGGAAAAAACCAAGGTCATGTTCATTAATTATGTTCACACTGAGGCACCGCCTTACAAAACATGGAAATTTTAACCGACTTTAAGTACCTCTGGGCACGTACCGCATCATTGCTGGAAGATTTCCATCAAAGACGTGGAAGTGCCTGGAACAACTTCTGGAAACTGACTCCCATTTGGAGGGCCAACAAAATCTCATGACAACCCGAGCTTTGACTGTTTGACTCCCTGATACTTTTCCATCCTCCTTTACAGAGCAGAATCATGGACACTCCATCAGACCATGAAGAATCAGCTGAACTCATTTGCCACTAGCTCTTATCATATTATGTTAAACATCAATCGAACTGATAGAATCACCAACAACAAGTGTTGCCAGGCAAAACAAACCTCGCCCGGTAGCACTTATGATGAATATGAAGGAAGATGTTGCAAAAAAAAAAAAAAAAGGTACTCTATGGGTGCATGTGGCTACTGCTTATAAATAAAAAAATTTTCTGATCCCACGTCCATACAGTAAATATAGCATATATATTTACTCTGTGAGGCAGTAGCCACAAAAACGAAGCGTAATCCAAAAATGAACAATTTAAAAATCACAGAAGTAAAATATACCAAGTGTCTGTACTTTATATTATTCTACTCTTACCTCTTACAGTTTTCGAAACTGAAACCTCTGAACCGAGGCTGACATACACACACTGTCACCATGACCCAAACTCTTATTTCCTGGAAATGGCCCGGCGCTAGAGCTCAGTGGAACGCACTTTCCCTCTGTAATAAGCATAAACATGTCTGAAAGCGATTTCTTTAGTCTAGTCCATTTATTTCGAATGGTGAACCGAATTGTATACACTCACCGGCCATTTTAATTGGAACACGTGTATGCACATGCGCAGTGCACGATCATTACACTTACATTCTTACAGCACGATGACGTAGTGGCTAGCGCCTCTATATGAGGCAGTAGACACGACAAAAATGATTTTGACCTTTTTGGTGATCTTGACTGGATGACCCTCAAAATGTTGGAGGTTCTATTTAAGATCAATGCCCATCTATCCTGAACGTTTCATGAAGATTGATCCAGCCGTTTTCCAGTAATATCATTTACAAAAAAACAAAGAAACCCAGCCGAAAACAATATCTCGCCCGCTTACTCCATAGCGGGCGAGATAAATGTGTCCTGGCTACCAACAAAAGAAGAAACCTTGCAGAAATACTCATAGGGAGACAGTTACGCACCCTCAGACACTGGCTTAGAAGACCAACTGAATCAACCATTTATACACAACAATGCAAGGCCATAAAAGGAAAGGAAGACTTCGACTAACCTATGTCAAAAACATGTAAGGAATTACCGGTCTCAGCATAGATGAGATGTATTGTCATGCGATGGACAGAAATGAATGGAGAAGCAGTGTAGTTGGGAGATTTGACTCACAAGCTCCCAACTAGGAAGGAAGGAAGTGTGAGAATTCAGATGGGTTTAGCCAGACCATTATACTTATTGTTCTACTTTTTTATTATTTTATTATTTAAAGAATGCTACACAAATTATTTATGAAAAGCCAAAAGGGCCAATAGTACTGTACATGCCTGTAAACATGAAATATTACATTAACCATTAAGGATCCGTTGACAATTCCTCATTCAAAATTGTCATATAATGTTATGTGAATTTGAAATCTTTGTCAAATTATTTCAAGCTTCTTCCTCACTGATGTTACAAAAGTTTTAAGATACAAATCATGAAGTCAATACTATAGATAAATATACTTTTGCCATATTGATTTACTGTACAAGCATATCCTTAGTGCAGTGCATCCTAAACAAATATAACCTTATCATTAATATTTAATATAAAACATTTTTTTTTAATATAAGAGGGCTAGGGTACCATGGGCAATGTGCATCCTGATGCTGAAATGAAACCTATCCTTGGGTTTCATGTGACATCACACCACCATTTTGAGGACTGAATAGAGAACTGACCGCATCAATGTTATTGTGTCTGTGCGTCATTAAGAAGATACATTTTCATTTATACTGACAAGTGACTTCCCTAATACACTTGACTTCATGCAGTACATCTTCAATAATCAACAATGTTTTGCAGATCCTCCCTGGCTGTGTTAGCTACGTTATGGAACAACTGGGAAAGTGATCTTGCCAGAAAACATGCCAAGCTTTAGCAATTGGGCAAATTAGTTTATTCAATGGGTGGCATGGTGGTGTAGCAGGTAGCATTGCCACCTCACAGCTCCAGAACCCTCCGTTCAATCTTGGGCTTGGGTTAATGTCAGTGTGGAGCTTCTGTGCATGTTCTCCCTGTATCTGTGTGGGTTTCCTCTAGATTCTCAGGTTTCTTTCCACCTCCCAAAAATAAATCAGTGGGTGGACTGGTGAAGATAAACTTCCTCTAGGTGTGAAATATTTGCATGAATGTGTGTGCACATGGTGCTTTGTAATAGACTAGCATCCCATCCAAGGCGTATTCCTGTCTTGTGCCCAGTGTTTCCAGCATGGGCTATGAATCCAATGAGACACAGACCAGGATAAAGTACTTACTGAAAGTGAGTGAGTAAACTTATTAGCTGTATTTAATGTAGCTATGGTCTAATAGTTAGAGACGTGGCTTTGCGACCTAAAGGTTGCTGGTTCAATTCCCTGAGCTAGCAGGAATGACTGATGTGCCCTTGAACAAGGTATCTAACCCCTGACTACTCCCTGGGCATGTTGTACCTTGCTCTGGATAAGTGTGTCTGCTAAATGCCTGTAATGTAATATTTACTATGCACCTTGTAATGACTTTCGTCTTTTTCCTCTTCCTGATAAGATATGTATTGTGTATAACATTATAGACCCCTTCACATGTTTGTAAACAAACTGACCGTTGCCAGGATGCGCGCGCAGCCTGGACCCAGAAACAATGGCGCTGCCCATAGACCGGCATTATGAGCTGTCAGATTATGCCAAACAATTGTCTTTACAAGATCGAGAATGCTACATAAAAAAGTTAACTCTAACAAGTGGACATCGCGGGCGGCACGGTGGTGTAGTGGTTAGCGCTGTCGCCTCACAACAAGAAGGTCCTGGGTTCGAGCCCCGGGGCCGGCGAGGGCCTTTCTGTGTGGAGTTTGCATGTTCTCCCCGTGTCCGCGTGGGTTTCCTCCGGGTGCTCCGGTTTCCCCCACAGTCCAAAGACATGCAGGTTAGGTTAACTGGTGACTCTAAATTGACCGTAGGTGTGAGTGTGAATGGTTGTCTGTGTCTATGTGTCAGCCCTGTGATGACCTGGCGACTTGTCCAGGGTGTACCCCGCCTTTTGCCCGTAGTCAGCTGGGATAGGCTCCAGCTTGCCTGCGACCCTGTAGAAGGATAAAGCGGCTAGAGATAATGAGATGAGATGAGAAGTGGACATTGCCTACCGGATCCGCATTTAATAAAAGAGTGGACGGACGATGTTAGTAAGTTCCCTGGTATACAATGGCCAGATATATACTCGTACCTTATTGACAAGACTTCAGTGTACACCCACGAAAAACTTCGTGCCTACAAGTCTTTAGACGCATATGATTATGTTATGTGCGGGCATGTACAACTTGATTAACAATGGGACATTCATATTCATTTTGTTTTAATCAAATTATGCCAGTGATGTGATGGCAATGTGGCTTTAGCTACAACAGCAAATACCAACGCTAAACAGCAATTTGCAGGAGGTAATGGCATGAAAGGAATGATAGTGTAAAGAGTGCAGCTAAGAGAAATCAGAGCTGCGTAAAAAGCGAGAGGCAGAGAGCAGAAATGAAACTGAACGGGGCGGGAGCTAGGTTAGAGCAGTCAACGTAAGTTGGCATTTAGAGTGAGGGCACACAATTTTACCTTTCCATCCTTGCTTTAAAATTGTGATTTTCGGCATACACAAATAATGATGGCACAAAATCTGGACTGCTTGAGTCAAGCGAGACCTCTCCTACAAACAAAATTGCATGCAAAGCTAAGTTAACATGCTAATAATATTCATTACATTGTGTAACTATGACCCAGCTAATCAGACAAACGTTACCAAAGTATTTTGCTACATCAATAAACAAAGACTAGAAAGAATAAAAAAGAAAGATTTAATAAATAGCCTGATCTTACCTGTGATGAAGTGGGCGCTGCAAACCCGCGCATTTTTGATGGTGCTTTCATCCCAGTCTACACGTTTGATGGCTTGTAGCCATAGACGTCGGCGATTTTTTTGGAATGGGTGAGATCCTGCTGGAATTCTGAACATTTTAACCCCATCACTGCTACGATTCTGACACCCGACAACACAACAACTAGGCATTTCTTCCAAATATTTCTTCTCGTCTCTACCGTCGCTGAGTCTTTTTTGAGTCCAGGCTGCGCGCGCAATTTCCTCTTACGTATGAATGACGTTTACTGCGAAGGGGTCTATATATCAGAAGAATACAAATTGGGTAAGATTTCTGTCAGTTTATGTGAAATCAGCCATTTGGGGGAAAATACATAAGGATCACAGTCTATTTTATTGGCTTATTCTCTTCCAAAGCAAGACCATTTTAGCCATTTTTTTAAACCACATTTTCATTTCAAAGTGTGCACCAAGCTGCTGCCACAAAATTGGATGCATACAACTATCTATGACCTGGTCTATGTCCTGGTATGCTGTAGCATTAAAATTTTCCTTTCCTGGTACTAAGGGACCCAAACCTGTTCCAGCATGACAATGCCACTGTGCACAAAGCAAGCTCTGTGAAGACATGATTTGCCAAGGTTGGAGTAGAAGAACTCAGGTGTCCTGCACAGAGCCCTGACCTCAATCCCACTGAACACCTTTGGGATGAAACAGAAGGCCTTCTTGCTCAACATCAGTACCTGACCTCACTAATGCTCTTGTGGCTGAAGGAGTAGATCCCAACAGCCACTCTCCGAAACCTTCCCAGAAGAGTGGAGGTTATTATGACTGAAAGAGGAGGAACTACCGGTAAATCTGGAATGGGATGTTTAACAAAGGTGTGCTGGTCAGGTGTTCACATACTTTTGGCCATCCCTTATTAACAGGGAAGCCATGACTTAAAGGTTAGAGAAGCAGCTTTGGGACAAAAAAGTTGCTGGTTCAATTCCCTAAACCAGCAGGAATGGCTGAAGTGCCCTTGAGCAAGGCACCTAACCCCCAGCTGCTCCCCAGGCTGCTCTGGGTGTGTTGTATGTTGCTCTGGATAAGAGTGTCTGTTAAACAGCTGTAATGTAATTAAGTGACAGATTAAAAAAAAAAAGTTTAACATTGAGAACAGTGTTGGGGCGGCATGGTGGTGTAGTGGTTAGCGCTGTCGCCTCACAGCAAGAAGGTCCGGGTTCGAGCCCCGTGGCCGGCGAGGGCCTTTCTGTGTGGAGTTTGCATGTTCTCCCCGTGTCTGCGTGGGTTTCCTCCGGGTGCTCCGGTTTCCCCCACAGTCCAAAGACATGCAGGTTAGGTTAACTGTTGACTCTAAATTGACCGTAGGTCTGAATGTGAGTGTGAATGGTTGTCTGTGTCTGTGTGTCGACCCTGTGATGACCTGGCGACTTGTCCAGGGTGTACCCCGCCTTTCACCCGTAGTCAGCTGGGATAGGCTCCAGCTTGCCTGCGACCCTGTAGAAGGATAAAGCGGCTAGAGATAATGAGATGAGATGAGAACAGTGTTGGCATTATTTGAAGCTAACACTTCAAATTATTTGGGCTCAAGGTTAGGTTAGAGAAGCAGCCTTGGGCCCAAATGGTTGCTGGTTTGATTCCTGGGGCTGGCAAGAAAAATGTGAGGGAAGTTGAGTGAATGAACAACACTTTCCCCTCCCTCTGTATCATGACTGAAGTGCTCTTGAGCAAGGCACCTAACCCCCAACTGCCCCCTGGATACTGTAGTGATTTGTATTGACAATTGAAATTTTAATAAATAGTGTGAAAATTATAATAATTTAGATGTTTGAGTACATTTTAGACAGTTTAGAGTGAATTTAGAACATTTTTAGTTATATACCTAACCAACAGCTTGAGCAAAATGATTTAATACACTTAGAGTTTTTAACTAGGCGGTATGGTGGTGTAGTGGTTAGTAGGGGAGAGCGGGGTAAGATGAGCCAGGGGGTAAGATGAGCCACCCCCTGTTTCTAAGAAACAGTAAACAAATGTGACCATGTGACCACATTCAAAGGGGGCCGGGACCATTTACTTACACTTGTGGAGAGGAGCACCACATGTCAAACTAGGTGAGGGACATATTTATAAAAATGTGTTTTTGTGCTTTCTAAGTCAATTCCATGTTTGTCCACAGTGAAGATGATTTAGAGAAGACAAAAGTAGAATAATATTTAGACACATTAGGGTTAAGTTAGTGGCTTTCTAAGCTATGATATGAATGCTAATAAAAATAATTTTGATTAGCCTAATCCCCTTTATTAGCATTTTTCTACAAAATGGTGGCCATGGGGTAAGATGAGCCATTAGATGTGGGGCAAGTTGAGCCACTGGCTCAACTTACCCCATTGGTGGCTGAGCTTACCCAATATGGATGACACTTAAGTTTTCACATTTACTGGTCATATATGACAACAACACATACATATATATATATATATATATATATATATCATCTCATTATCTCTAGCCGCTTTATCCTTCTACAGGGTCGCAGGCAAGCTGGAGCCTATCCCAGCTGACTATGGGCGAAAGGCGGGGTACACCCTGGACAAGTCGCCAGGTCATCACAGGGCTGACACATAGACACAGACAACCATTCACACTCACATTCACACCTACGCTCAATTTAGAGTCACCAGTTAACCTAACCTGCATGTCTTTGGACTGTGGGGGAAACCGGAGCACCCGGAGGAAACCCACGCGGACACGGGGAGAACATGCAAACTCCGCACAGAAAGGCCCTCGCCGGCCCCGGGGCTCGAACCCAGGACCTTCTTGCTGTGAGGCGACAGCGCTAACCACTACACCACCGTGCCGCCATATATATATATATATATATGACATCAGATGAGGAAGACCAGTTGTTAGATGTGGGGGATTATGTTGTGGCAAAATACACGGGGAAGAAGAAAGTGCATTTCTTCATTGGCCAGATAATCAAATTGGATGTCTTCGAAATAGAGGCAAGATTTCTCAAAAGAAGCCGGTCATGCCATGGCTCTGCAAGAAAGCCAACCTTTGTCTTCAAAGAGAAAGATGAGGCTGTCCTGTCAAGACAGGATATTGTGAAAAAATTGCCCCGCCCCTTTACTGTTGGGGGGACAGCACGGAGGGAGAGGCAAATGGTGTTCCCTTGCCATTTGAACGCTTGGAACATTGAATAATGATGAAATGATTGAATGATTGATGGAATGATTGCTGCATGTTTTAGCAATGTTTTAACCTACTGAAAGAAATAAGATTTTTTGGCACTGTTCTACTGTTTTAGTAATTTCTATAATATAGTATATCTCTCATTCCCTCTCTAACCATCCCTCTTTCTATCTATCTACGCATATATCTCTCTCTATCCATCTATCTATCCCTCCCTATCCCATCTCGTTCTATCACCTCTCTCTTCATCTCCCCTTCTCTATGCAACGGCCCTATCCCCCACTTGATTGACTTGACTTGATTCATTGATTGCATTTCTAATAATAAAAGTTGTTTACTTTGTTAACCTAACATGTTTTGTGTTGGCTCAATTTACCCCACACAGTGGCTCATCTTACCCCGTGCATGGGGTAAGTTGAGCCACTTGACATTTTTTTTTCAAGAGGTAATATCACTCTAACCATAAGAGCTTATCAATTATGTTTTGCTCAGATAGTAACAGTACACTTTGAAATTTGGTATGGTGTGTAGACTGGAAGCAAAAATGGCTTTAACATGTAGTTATGATGAAAAATGTAAAAAGTGGCTCATCTTACCCCACTCTCCCCTACTGGTGCTTCACAGCAAGAAGTTTCTGGGTTCAAGCCCGGTGGCTGACAAGGGCCTTTCTGTGTGCTGTTTGCATGTTCTCCCTGTGTCTGTGTGGGTTTCCTCCTTGTGCTCCGGTTTCCCCCAAAGACATGCAGGTTAAGTTAATTAGTGGCTCTAAATTGACTGTAGGTGTGAATGGTTGTTTGTGTCTATTATATGTCAGCCCTGTGATGACCCGGTGACTAGTCCAGGATGTACCCTGCTTCTCACCCATAGTCAGCTGGGATAGGCTCCAGCTTGCCTGTGACCCTGTAGGACAGGATAAGTGGCTACAGTAGGGTGACCAGATTTCCTGAGTCTAAAACCGGGACACTTTGCGCGTGACCGTGATACTCGTGCACGCACATGCGTTTTGATGTAAACATGCACCGGCTCAAACCATGGCTCAGACAGGTGCTTTTATCATTTTGTAGAAGCTCACTTTTATCAACATTTCAGAGAATAATCAAGTATTTTCTTGTTATCTACATGTACTTCTATCACAATTCAGTTAAAGTAAGAAAATCAGACAACAGATGTGATGATAGGGAATAGGCCAATAGCCTAAATTTCAACTGACTTATTTCACCTTTGTGAAAACGCCAAGAAAATGCATTGCTTGCATATTAACATCAACATTTTATGAGATGAACTTTTTTTTTTAAACAATAGGCTATGCATTGGAACAGGAACGAACGCGTGAGCCTAATCGTTGTCACCTCCGAACCTTTACCCAAAATGCCTCTGTTTAATCTTAACCTAATTAACTATTTTGAAAACGTGAACCCTGAGTTGACAACAGCATCAAACAAGTCAAGACAATCTGTGATACAGATTAAAGACAGATGAAACATGAAAGACAACAAAAATGCTTCAGAAACACAGCCACCCAACCCACCCACCCTAAAGAAGATACGATTTTATTGCATATATTTACATGATGAGTGAATTTGCTCCAGTAGCGCTTTATTGCCCGAGATCCTGCTGTGAAACTGTGAGCAAGTATCGGCGAAATTGGCCCGGGTAATGAGCAAGGCTTTGAGAGTAGGCACGGTCATGCGATTCCTCTCGTCAGTCCAGGTGTTGCTCATGAGTGAAAATATTTGCTCAGCTGGAGCATTGGTGCCAGGTAGGCACATGGCAAACTGGCAAAGCTGGCTGACATTGCTGTAAGGAATCTCCCTACTCTTGAATTGCGCGAACATCTCCGCCCAGCGCTTATCCGTTCGGCCTTGTCGCGTAGTAGTTGACAGCCGCTAGCGAAAGAAACGTTATAACGTGGCCTCTATATTGCAACATTGTACAAATAGATACATTGTAAAGCCTAGGTCACAACCGGACGTACGATTTTTTGGCCATGCGATTTTTGGCGTTTCCCAAATTGCTGTGTTTTTTTTTGTTCGTGGAGAAAGACGCACGTTGGCCGTAAGTTTGTCTTGAAACCTGCAAAAAATGTAAGCGCCCGTAGAGTTTGTTTGACATGACAAAGAACCTCTGCGGCCAGTCTACGGCTCGAAAATCAGCACGTCACATGCGCCCCCTCCGTGCGTTTCACGCGCGCCCTCAGTGTGTTTCTTGCGTTTTTTGCATGTAGACCGGCTGTAGGAGCACGTACGGCCGGTTGTGACCGAGGCATAAGGTTGACTGCACATACAGTGGTGCTTGAAAGTTTGTGAACCCTTTAGAATTTTCTATATTTCTGCATAAATATGACCTAAAACATCATCAGATTTTCACACAAGTCCTCAGAGTATATAAAGAGAACCCAGTTAAACAAATGAGACAAAAATATTATACTTGGTCATTTATTTATTGAGGAAAATGATCCAATATTACATATCTGTGAGTGGCAAAAGTATGTGAACCTTTGCTTTCAGTATCTGGTGTGACCCCCTTGTGCAGCAATAACTGCAACTAAACGTTTGCGGTAACTGTTGATCAGTCCTGCACAGCAGCTTGGAGGAATTTTAGCCCGTTCCTCCGTACAGAACAGCTTCAACTCTGGGATGTTGGTGGGTTTCCTCACATGAACTGCTCGCTTCAGGTCCTTCCACAAAATTTCGATTGGATTAAGGTCAGGACTTTGACTTGGCCATTCCAAAACATTAACTTTATTCTTCTTTAACCATTCTTTGGTAGAACGACTTGTGTGCTTAGGGTTGTTGTCTCGCTGCATGACCCACCTTCTCTCGAGATTCAGTTCATGGACAGATGCCCTGACATTTTCCTTTAGAATTTGCTGGTATAATTCAGAATTCATTGTTCCATCAATGATGGCAAGCCGTCCTGGCCCAGATGCAGCAAAACAGGCCCAAACCATGATACTACCACCACCATGTTTCACAGATGGGATAAGGTTCTTATGCTGGAATGCAGTGTTTTCCTTTCTCCAAACATAACACTTCTCATTTAAACCAAAAAGTTCTATTTTGGTCTCATCCGTCCACAAAACATTTTTCCAATAGCCTTCTGGCTTGTCCACATGATCTTTAGCAAACTGCAGACGAGCAGCAACGTTCTTTTTGGAGAGCAGTGGCTTTCTCCTTGTAACCCTGCCATGCACACCATTGTTGTTCACTGTTCTCCTGATGGTAGACTCATGATCATTAACATTAGCCAATGTGAGAGAGGCCTTCAGTTGTTTAGAAGTTACCCTGGGGTCCTTTGTGACCTCGCCGACTATTACACACCTTGCTCTTGGAACGATCTTTGTTGGTCGACCACTCCTGGGGAGGGGAACAATGGTCTTGAATTTCCTCCATTTGTACACAATCTGTCTGACTGCAGATTGGTGGAGTCCAAACTCTTTAGAGATGGTTTTGTAACCTTTTCCAGCCTGATGAGCATCAACAACGCTTTTTCTGAGGTCCTCAGAAATCTCCTTTGTTCATGCCATGATATACGTCCACCAACATGTGTTGTGAAGATCAGACTTTGATAGATCCCTGTTCTTTAAATAAAACAGGGCGCCCACTCACACCTGATTATCATCCCATTGATTGAAAACACCTGACTCTAATTTCACCTTCAAATGAACTGCTAATCCTCGAGGTTCACATACTTTTGCCACTCACAGATATGTAATATTGGATCATTTTCCTCAATAAATAAATGGCCAAGTATAATATTTTTGTCCCATTTGTTTAACTGGGTTCTCTTTATCTACTTTTAGGACTTGTGTGAAACTCTGATGATGTTTTAGGTCATATTTATGCAGAAATATAGAAAATTCTAAAGGGTTCACAAACTTTCAAGCACCACCGTACACGCACATTGACGCTGAATTGCTAGAAACTTTATTGACATCTCGTTGGCTATATATGATCGCTGTAACCGGGACAGTTTGTTAGTGTTTGGTGTAAACCGGGACATTTCAGCGTCCCGACCAGACACGCAGCTTGTGAACAGGCAAGGCAGGCAACTGCTTGGGGCCCCCTGGCCCAGGGGCCCCCTGAGAGTCAGGGCCCGAGGGCCAGGGGCGGCACTAGGCCTTTTTTACTGGGGCACGTGCCCCAGTAAAAATCAGCTGTGCCCCAGTAAGAAAATGTTGAAAGATTTTTGTAACAAACTAGTTTCTTTGGCAGATCATTTATCTACTGTAAGTTGTAGGACAGAGTGTGTTTCAAACTTCTATCGCCTCTTCTTTCTAACTAATTTTCTGATTGGTCTGGGAGATTCTCACTGTGAACATAGCATGTGTGCGGCGTGCCATGAGTCCATTAGCCTACTGGAGAGATGAGTCTACTCTTTGGATGAGTCCGAGAACGGGCTCTGGATGAGTTAAGGTAGCGCGAAGTTTTTGCAACAAAACTAAGCAAACCATATTCTAACAAACCCATTAAACTACATTGAATTAAACGATATTAAATTACTTTTCCAGATGGATATCAGACAATTCTTCTCACGAAGCAGAGACAGAGGCAGGGAAACAGTGACAGATGAGGAGGAGGGTGAGAGAGGTAAGATTAAGGTTGTAGGCTATGTGCTAATCAGTCATAACTAACCAGCTAAGTTCGTGAATCGTGAGAGTTGAGGTGACACGTTTAGCATCAGCATGCATTAAAAGCCCAAATGCCAACAATAAATGTTTTGGGGACTGGGATGTGTTTTCCATCTCGTTGACCTATTCCTTGCATAACTTCATCCACGAGAGCATGAGAATTATCCACTTTGCATAGGTTGGGGACAGGAACGTTAAGGTGCATTGTGCGGGGGGGGGCAGTGCCCCCGTAAAGCTTAATTACTAGTGACATCTCTGCCGAGGGCTTATTTATTTTGTTTTTATTGTTCTTTACCATTGTATTTTCACATTTGGAATTTAAAAAACTTTGGTTTCATACATTTTTCGTTGGTGTCAGATTATTTATAACATATTGGTGATGAACACTGGTCAGAAGGGCCCCCTGGAAATTTTTGCTTTTGGGCCACAACAGACTCTAGAATCGCCTCTGGTCTCGACGGACCTTTGTCGGGACTGGGGACAGGCAACTCAAAATCGGGACTGTCCCAGTCAAACCGAGTTGTCTTAGGCTACAGATAATGGATGGAGTGTCTCATCTCATCTCATCTCATCTCATCTCATTATCTCTAGCTGCTTTATCCTGTTCTACAGGGTCGCAGGCAAGCTGGAGCCTATCCCAGCTGACTACGGGCGAAAGGCGGGGTACACCCTGGACAAGTCGCCAGGTCATCACAGGGCTGACACATAGACACAGACAACCATTCACACTCACATTCACACCTACGCTCAATTTAGAGGCACCAGTTAACCTAACCTGCATGTCTTTGGACTGTGGGGGAAACCGGAGCACCCGGAGGAAACCCACGTGGACACGGGGAGAACATGCAAACTCTGCACAGAAAGGCCCTCGCCGGCCACAGGGCTCGAACCCGGACCTTCTTGCTGTGAGGCGACAGCGCTAACCACTACACCACCGTGCCGCCTGTCGCTCGAGATATATATTTTTTTAATTTGTGTGTCATACATAGAAACAAATGCATAATATACATAATGATTCATAATGTAGATAAGCTCTCTTTGCTTTTATTTCAAAATCAGGGTCTGGTTTATGGTTTAGGATTTCAACAACATTCACATGGTCAATGAGGAATGATCCCTGTTTTCCCGACAGCCAAAGTACGAGGGTGGGACTCAGTCTTCTTGAATTTTAAAGGTCCCATGGCATGGTGGTTTGTTGATGCTTTAAACGGGCTCGTGGAGGCTTCCGGATGTTATATCAGCAGCCTTTCTCGAAATGAACCCTCGGCACGTAAATATAGCCTCCTGGGAGAAAGCCCCATTTCAGCGCTTTTCCCAGTGCGTCGTTTTGCTAATGAGAAGCAGGAGGCGGGGAAGGGTAGAGGGTGGGGGCGGGCCATGGGGGGAGGGGCTTGACCAAGCTGCGCACACACATACTCGCTGCTATCAGCGCCTGTAGCCACGCTGCTAAGACAAAACCCCGTTCTCCCTCGGACTCCTTACGTAAACTCAATGTGACACAGAGAACAGAGAGTGAGAGTGTTCGGAGTGGTAGTTTACGAACGTATAATACCCTAGGCTTGAACACGCACTCCGTAACCAAAGAGGATAGAAGCAGCAACTACAGCAACATATCGCTTATCCAACAGAAGACATGCATTGCGGAGCAATAGTCAAACATAAGCTCATAAGTTACAGTCAATTTCCAGACTAAACTCAGTTTAACAGAGCATGCTGCATGCTCTTTAGTTTTGTAGCGCAGAGTACCTGGCTAACTGCAGGAAGCGGTTAGCTGCACAGCTAATGTAGCCATTGCTAGGCTAATGCACCGATTTTAAAACACGGCAAAACGATCAGTTATACACTTACTTGTTCGGTGTTTGTTGCTGATGCGGCAGGGATGCTTGGTACAGACCCAGGCTTCAGTGACAGTTGATGTGCAAAACCTGCCCTGTACTGTCCCAAGTTGTGGAAACATTCATCAGGAAAATGCTTCCGACAAACATACACCGTCTTAGGTAGACTCGACGGCGTATTATTGGAGTAAATAAAATTAAGCCACTGCGTCTTCAGGGGCTCTCCCGTCGGCAGTAAAAACAGACTCTTTTCTGTGTTGTCACATCCATGTACAGCGCAATTTCCATGTTTCACTCGCTTAGGTGATGCCATGTTGTTGTGTCCTCCCTCTATGGTCTCCTCACTACAACTGGGCGGGGCAATCCATACAGTGGGTGGGAATCCAGAGGGGGGGCGTGGGGATCATCTCCCTTGCTGACGTAGTAAAGGGAAGAGTTTATCAACGCGCCGTTTTGACGCGCCATTCTCAAATGTTGGGCATAGTTTGGTTTACACATTATGAAATTTCTAGCCACTGGGGTGACTTAAGAAGGTCAGAGGAACTCATTTTAACGTTAAAAAACCTCAGAAAGTGAAAATTTCATGCCATGGGACCTTTAAATAAAATCAGGCCTTCATTCATTCTGATTTTGGGTGGGATCAGAGTGTGTAAAGGAGAATACACGTAACTGGAAGCCCACAAAAAAGGACATGCGTGTGAATGGGAGAATCACGCCCATAGTCTGTCTTTCAGCATTATTCAAAAAAAAAAAATCACATAATTATCCAAATCCTTTTAGCATACATTCGCACCATCGGACTTTGAGCTACACCTCCTACCCGAGTCTGACACTGGTGCAGAATGACACCAAACTATGTGCTGAGAAACTGAGTGATTCATTATCACGATGGCGCCTAGAACCCTCTTTTTGCTCTGTGATGTTCTTTGTTCATGTTTATAAATAACAAATGTCTCATACAGCCTCAGGAACCACATAAATGAGTCTGATACTACTTACTGCAAGACCTTAACACAGATTAAGGAGAGTGTATAAATACAGTATATAGGTGTGCAGTTTGCATAATGAGACACGAAACATGGCTTGGCTGACTTCTGAGTATTAGGAGAAATTTCATTTTTTGGCCAGATTGTTCCTTTAAGGCAAATCCATTTAAAATCAATCAACGCTCTGGTAAAGCTGAATTTACTGTATAATGTGGAACTGGAGGCACATTTGAAAAATATTT
This sequence comes from Neoarius graeffei, assembly GCF_027579695.1. Taxonomy (NCBI): domain Eukaryota; kingdom Metazoa; phylum Chordata; class Actinopteri; order Siluriformes; family Ariidae; genus Neoarius; species Neoarius graeffei. Next base: position 74,879,648 of record NC_083576.1, on the reverse strand, counting down.
TTCAGACTTTATTCATCTCCTGTTGTTTTTCATACTGTAAGGGCCTCTGCATGCTCTTGCGACAAGGCTTTCGCAGATAGCTTTACGCAGACAGTTGTAATTTATCATTGAGTGGGGAGTATAGGCGTGTATAGGCGTGCGCGATGTTTTTCACCGCCACAACGCAAGGGGGCGCGAAGTCGCGAAATTGCTAGGAGTAGTTGGTGGGTGTGGTTAGTGGAGTGTTTATCTTCCGGTTACTGAGCAACAGGTCATTCAACACCGCTGTCCTTATAATGCGCTGTCCTTGTAATGACTTGAACTGGAGTCATATAGATGTACGTACTTCCTCACTTCCTCGATCAACCGCTCTTCGTGCTGCTCCATCTTCGCTCATGTTTTTAAAAATGGCGGTCGTGAAAACAAACCAAACCGGGGAAGTAGGGAAGCGGAAGTGCGTGTACAGCAGACGTAGAGTGGACCAATCAGAGCCCTCTTGTCTGCGACGCTGTCTGCGAGGCTGTCTGCGGTGGTCACAAATTTTGGGAGGTGCGCGCAGAACATCTGCGAAGGGGGGGGGGGCTTCGCAGACGCCATCTGCGAGGACTGGGCTGTCAGCATAAATTGGCCCTAACAGCTCAACTCGGTGGGAAAGTGCAGTTTAAAAAAGGCCTAAAACTGATTAGAGGCTCTGCCTTGACCTGCCAGCATCGTGATTCAAACCACATCGTCTGTTGGCCCATGACTCAAAATTCCAACAAGGCCACTGTGCCGCCCCGGATGGAGTAGTCTGGTTAACACCAGACCATATCACAAGTGAAATATGGTCTGGAATCCGCCTATTGAATTTCTCGTAGGGGAGGTGTGGTTTACGATTGTCAACGGCCGTTTATTGGACGTTGCGAATGTCTATCATTTGGCGTATACGTAGCCCATGGCCAATCATGGCAGTTGTACCCGGTGACGTAGTTAGAGCGACGAAGAGGCGAAGAAGAGAAGGAAAGAGAAAGAGAAAGAGAAGGCAAAACAAACTTTCGCTCTAAACTATTCAGAACAGTGTCTAAAGCTTGATCGAAAGTTTGGTTCGTATCGCTCGCCGCCATGTTAAATGTGATCCGTAAACAGTCCCAAATAAACTACAAGCTTCCGTTTGTCGAGTAGTACGCGTCACCGTCTTTCCACCCCTCCCCACTCTCTGATTGGCTCCCTAACTCAGGCGAGCCTTTAGACCAGGAGTGGGCAATTATTTTTTCCATGGGGCCACATGAGAAACAGAAAATTTTGTGGAGGGCCGGACCAAAAGGCTGAACTAAATTCTGCATAATATTAATTGTATTTCTTTATATAAAGCAATAAATAACATTGTTTTTACAAGCTGCTAAGACTGGTAAGAGTCTGGAAAAAACGAGGTTACCTTACAAAAAATGGCATTTATTCAATCAAATTTTCCAAAACAATGGTTAACAAAATGTGAACATTTGTACCTTTTTTTTTTCAGTCACATTCACCCCAAAACACAATAAAGACATCACAATATTGTCTTTCTACTCCAAATATCAAGCAAGATGCATCATATTATAATAATGATGCACACATCTCATCTCATCTCATTATCTCTAGCCGCTTTATCCTGTTCTACAGGGTCGCAGGCAAGCTGGAGCCTATCCCAGCTGACTACAGGCGAAAGGCGGGGTACACCCTGGACAAGTCGCCAGGTCATCACAGGGCCGACACATAGACACAGACAACCATTCACACTCACATTCACACCTACGGTCAATTTAGAGTCATCAGTTAACCTAACCTGCATGTCTTTGGACTGTGGGGGAAACCGGAGCACCCGGAGGAAACCCACGCGGACACGGGGAGAACATGCAAACTCCGCACAGAAAGGCCCTCGCCGGCCACGGGGCTCGAACCCGGACCTTCTTACTGTGAGGCGACAGCGCTAACATGATGCCCACATTTGTAGTTTAATCACCTCATTTGGTGCTTTTCGCCGGAGATCGGCTCCGGCGCCTGCTGGTGACGTCACACGATGTGATTGGCTGGACCGTTTGAAGGATGACGTACAAGTTTGTGGTTGGTCTGGACAAATTACGGAAGTAGTTATCGCGGGATTAGGTTTCGTGGGATTTCATGTCATGTTCATGTCGCGCAATTGCGTTTTTGTTGAACACAACTTCGAAATAAAAGCAATGCACATTCAGTCATGAGGTAAAATTAGAAAATACGTTTATTTTGTAACTTCTAATTAACCTTACGCGGGCCGATCAGAATGAACCAAAGGGCCGGATGCGGCCCGCGGGCCGGAAAATGTCCAGGTCTGCTTTAGACCGTAGTTTCCATGCTGTCTTTTCAGATCGGAACGATTGTGCAAAGCAGCATGGGATTTCCCAGGCTACGGATGGAGGGTGCATGTGATAAAAATAATAGTTTCTTCTTCTTTCGAGAGTCTCGACATTTTTTGACTCTTTTGGCTTCTCATACTGTCGAGGCGCGCTCGCGCGGCTGAGCTGGAATGCATTGACGTAAGAGCAGGCGCGCTGGTGCGCTCGAGCACTGCGGAGAGACACTGAGGAGCTGAACAACATCTGAGACAAACATCTCTCTCTCTCTCTCTCTCTCTCATTCCACCTTCTCCGGCTGAAACCGGGCCGGGCCGAGGCTCTGTGTGTCAGGACCAGGAGGAAGGAGACGCCTGGAGAAAGCTGAAGGAGCGTTTTGTGGTCAGAGCTGCAGAGGAGGCGGCGGATGCTCGGTAAACACATACACAGCCTGCGTGTCGCTCTGGTAAGTTATTAAACACGCGCACACACGCACAAGCTGCGTTTTAATCCCATGAATATTGGGTTCAATATGGCGCACTGAGCCTCTTCTCTCTCTGTCCTGGCCAGTGGAGATGTGCGCAGTTTGGACTCTGTGTGTTGCAAAATGACATTTAACATGCATTTGAACTTGCACTGATTTTCATTCTGTTTTAGATAGATAGATAGATAGATAGATAGAACTTTATTTATCCCTTTGGGGGGGTCCCTCAGGGAAATAAAAATTCCAGCAGCATCATTACAGAATAAACAGAGAATAGAAAATAGAGAGAAGTTCGAGATAAATTAAGTATTAACATGTATGAAAAAAAAGTCCAGCAGGAGAGGTATTCAGACGCGCAGCTTGTGAACAGGCAACTGCTTGGGGCCCCCGGCCCAGGGGCCCCCGGCCCAGGGGCCCCTCAATAGTCGGGTCCCGAGGGCTTATTTCTTTTTAGTTTTTTATTGTTCTTTACCATTGTATTTTCGCATTTGGAATTTAAAAAACTTTGGTTTCATACATTTTTCGTTGGTGTCAGATTATTTATAACAGGGGTTTTCAAAGTGTGGGAGAGAGAGAGAGAGAGCAAATAAACAACAGCGCCACCCTTACAATTTTTGTTCTTGCTATACTTAAAGGTCCCATGGCATGAAATTTTCACTTTGAGGTTTTTTAACGTTAAAATGAGTTCCTCTGACCTTCTTAAGTCACCCCGGTGGCTAGAAATTTCATAATGTGTAAACCAAACTATGCCCAATATTTGAGAATGGCGCGTCAAAACGGCACGTTGAGAAGCTCTTCCCTTGCCGACGTCAGCAAGGGAGATGATCCCCACGCCCCCCCTCTGGATTCCCACCCACCGTATGGATTGCCCACCCAGTTGTAGTGAGGAGACCATAGAGGGAGGACACAACAACATGGCATCACCTAAGTGAGCGAAACATGGAAGTTGTGCTGTACATGGATGTGACAACACAGAAAGGAGTCTGTTTTTACTGCCGACGGGAGAGCCCCTGAAGACACAGTGGCTTAATTTTATTTACTTCAATAATACGCCGTCGAGTCTACCTAAGACGGTGTATGTTTGTTGGAAGCATTTTCCTGATGAATGTTTCCACAACTTGGGACAGTACAGGGCAGGTTTTGCACATCAACAGTCACTGAAGCCTGGGTCCGTACCAAGCATCCCTGCCGCATCAGCCACAAACACCGAACAAGTAAGTGTATAACTGTTAAGTCGTTTTGCCGTGTTTTAAAATCGATGCCACGTTAGCCTAGCAATGGCTACATTAGCTGTGCAGCTAACCGCTTCCTGCAGTTAGCCAGGTACTCTGCGCTACAAAACCAAAAAGCATGCAGCATGCTCTGTTATAATAGCCAATCAAAACAGTTTTTACAAAGACACCCACATTCTTTTTTTAAGTCACTCGTTCATTTTATTTGTTTGTTTGTTCAGTAAAAACCGAAACATTTGTTGAATTTATTTTATTTCCTCGCGTCACACCTTAATGACGTCAGCGCGCGGTATTTTTCCCTTCGCGGTTTGTTCCTTCTCTCTCGCCATAGTAAGACACCCACATCCGCTTGTTCTGACCCACTGGAGGTAGCGTCACAGTGCTGTTAGCCAATCAGAGGTAACACGTTTATATGTCATGAATATTAATGATAAGACCTGCCCCCACCCTTTACCCTTCCCCGCCTCCTGCTTCTCATTAGCAAAACGACACACTGGGAAAAGCGCTGAAATGGTGCTTTCTCCCAGGAGGCTATATCTATGTGCCGAGGGTTCATTTCAAGAAAGGCTGCGGATATAACATCCGGAAACCTCCACGAGCCCGTTTAAAGCATCAACAAACCACCATGCCATGGGACCTTTAAAGTTCCATTCGTATTTTAAAAAAAAAAATGGTTGTTGTACACCGGGGCAGCACAGTGGTGTAGTGGTTAGTGCTGTCGCCTCACAGCAAGAAGGTCCGGGTTCGAGCCCCGTGGCCGGCGAGGGCCTTTCTGTGTGGAGTTTGCATGTTCTCCCTGTGTCCGCGTGGGTTTCCTCCGGGTGCTCCGGTTTCCCCTGCAGTCCAAAGACATGCAGGTTAGGTTAACTGGTGACTCTAAATTGAGCGTAGGTGTGAATGTGAGAGTGAATGGTTGTCTGTGTCTATGTGTCAGCCCTGTGATGACCTGGCGACTTGTCCAGGGTGTACCCCGCCTTTCGCCTGTAGTCAGCTGGGATAGGCTCCAGCTTGCCTGCGACCCTGTAGAACAGGATAAAGCGACTAGAGATAATGAGACGAATGAGACGAGTTTATGCCATTTTTTTTTTCCAGGGAGGAAATTTTTGTTTGTTTTATCTGTAACCACTTATCCCGTGCGGGGTCGCAGGGCAAGCTGGAACCTACCCCACCTGACCATGGGCGAGAGGCAGGGTACACCCTGGACAAGTCGTCAGCTCATCGCAGAGCTGACACACAAACAACCATTCACACTCACGGTCAATTTAGAGCCGCCAATTAGCCTAACCTGCATATTTTTGAACTGTGTGAGGAAACCATACATGTCAACCTATACGGAATGTCCGTATTTTATACGGATTTGATTCAATAAACGTAGTATACGGGCGTACAAATAAAGTTATACAGATTCTTTAAAAAAACTTCAATATTTATTTAGAGCTATAATCAATTCCCACGATGATAAAAGAGCACATAACATTTACAAACGTACTGTACACCACAGAAAGCACACACAGCCAGTAAAGAGTCTTATGAAATCGCGCGTTATCTTGTGGTAGCGAGACTTCGTTCCACTTTTGATCATGCGCACACTGCATTGCGAGAATCCCGCCAACCGGGAAGTAACATTTTGTTTGAACGCGTATTTCCACCTGAGCGACTTTCACTAGGGACTGAAAAGATTCTGAATGGGCACTCCGGCAAGATCAACACAGACACTTGCTGTGACATGCAGCCTAGTGAGGTATTGGTGCAGAGTGCTAAAAAAAAGCTGTCATGGAGTACAATTCAGAACATTAGAGTGACACTTTGTGTTTTTGTCAAACATTGGAGCTTTGTATTCATTCTGAAGGTTTATTGTTATTAATATTGAATAAAAAGTAACTGGGATATATCATTGTTAATTATCATTCAAATTTTAGGTAAATTATTTTAATTTGCATCTTATACGGATTTTATAAGGGAAATACGGATTTTGGAGGTTGATTATACAGGTTTGGTTGACATGTATGGGAAACCCATGCAGACAACATGCAAACTCCACACACAAAGGCCTTCGTCAGCTCCTGGGCTTGAACCCAGAACCTTGCTGTGAGGTGACAGTGCTAACCACCAGGGGCGCAGATACGTTTTTTGAACTGGGAGGGACAAAGCTGCCAGCAAACCAACCCCATCCCCAACATGTGTTGTCAACATGTGTTGACTTTCTAACTATGCCTGTGTGTTGCGTGAGCGGCAGTCAGTCAACAACTCTTCGCAAAGTTTCCTTATGAAACAATATGCTCGCTGAAATTATGGCAGGGAACGCCAGATTAAACATTAAAACTGCCTTCTGAGCACTGTATCTACAGGCTACCACTGAAAGAAGGAGGCTACCAGAAAGGCATCTCTACTCCATACGATTTTACTTTCACTACGACATTACTTTGAACAGACTATCAAAAAATTGCAAGGTGATATGATAAAGTAAGGCACAGTTTACTTACAGTCGTTGTTTTTTGAAAAAACGATGCAATCGTTTTCTGCCTTTTCGGTTTGGCACCCTTCATCATGCCGTGTTGGGGTCCTGAACTAGGAGCTGTCCCCGATATGCCTGTCAAACTTGTTGTGGGTAACCATAGCAACCGAGCTCGCAACCTGTGCAGTCTGTGCAGCTCAACCAGCCGAATATCAGTCTTTGTTTTGTTTTATGTGAGTTGTTGCAACTATGTATGTACTGCTGTGCACCTCAATAAACCGAATGGTAATTAGTCTTTTGATTTTTCCGTGAGGTTTGCCTTATGCAAAGAAAGACAGCATAGACGTTTTTTCCTCCCTATAAGTGGGGGGGACCGAACGAGGTGAATTTAAATCTGGGTGGGACGAATCCCACCCTCTATCTGCGCCCGTGCTAACCACTATGCCACCGTGCTGCCAGGGAGGAAATATAACCCACTTAATAACCTGCCATCCTTTCATGAATGGTTGTTTGTGTTTGGATTGTTTGTCTTATCAATCATTCTACAGACACGCCCCCAGCACTACTTCTTTACCCCTTTACATCATGCTGAGGAGAAGGTTTATGGATTTGCATTCTCGGCTTCCAAGATTTTGAATATCTGAGTACGCTTAAAAGTGTTGTTGTGACAGTCCTTACCTTGTTCAATGCTAACTCTAGTTAACCTGCTAATTCTAGCTCATTTTGGGGGTGGAGCTTTGCATCCATGGGGTGAAATGAGGACAGGGTCTATGAGAATCGTGAATCATTCAGATCCTATTGATTGATTTTAAAAATGGGGGGGGATAGTATCTCATCTCATTATCTCTAGCCGCTTTATCCTTCTACAGGGTCGCAGGCAAGCTGGAGCCTATCCCAGCTGACTACGGGCGAAAGGCGGGGTACACCCTGGACAAGTCGCCAGGTCATCACAGGGCTGACACATAGACACAGACAACCATTCACACTCACATTCACACCTACGGTCAATTTAGAGTCACCAGTTAACCTAACCTGCATGTCTTTGGACTGTGGGGGAAACCGGAGCACCCGGAGGAAACCCACGCGGACACGGGGAGAACATGCAAACTCCGCACAGAAAGGCCCTCGCCGGCCATGGGGCTCGAACCCAGGACCTTCTTGCTGTGAGGCGACAGCGCTAACCACTACACCACCGTGCCGCCCGGGATAGTACCTAAATCGTTAATTAACTCAGTCTTGAGTCAACTATTAAAATGGCGTGTTGAGTTGAATAAACTTATTATAGAAACATTTGAATGAGCTTATGTAGTGTTGAATTAACTCCTTCTTACAGTATTCATTAAATATTAATGTACAGTAAGGGTATGTGTGAAGTGATCTGTTAATTAAACACGATTGAGGTTCGGGGAACATTGGAAGGATTAATCTACAGTAATGTGCTGGTGTGAGATGAACAGCTATACGTAGGGATGGTCGTAGGTGCAGCTGGAGGGACGAGTGAAGGCAGCGTGGTAAGGATGGTTGTAGTGATGACAGTAGGGACGGGTGTAAGGACAGACGTGGGGTGGCGGTAGTATTGGTTGTAGCGGTGATGGTTGAAGGCTGAAGACTTGAAAGAGAGAGATAGAGGTAGCGTTGTGTGATGCTGTTGCTGCTGCATTGGAGCAATCCGCGCCATTTCCCACACTCAGCAGCTGTGTGTGTGTGTGTGTGTGTGTGTGTGTGTGTGTGTGTGTGTGTGTGTGTTTATATAACAGCATCGGTCAGGGAGTGTGTGTCGATGTTTGTTTGGAACATAATTCTGCAACTGCAGTCCTTGTACTGAGACCGTGTGTGTGTGTGTGTGTGTGTGTGTGTGTGTGTGAGAGACTGTGCAGTATGGACACAACATCCTGACACACATCCCTTCGAGCTGCTGAGAGCAGCATGCTGCAGTGTGTGTGTGTGTGTGTGTGTGTGTTGGTTGTGTGAGAAAGCGAAGCGCTCTCACTGCAATTTCATCACAGATGCTAGGAAACTAAAATATCGCAGCGAGAGAAAGAAGACAGAAAAAGGAAGTGAATAACGGATACGGGGGTTGATAGCTTTCCAAACGCATCGATTTTAGACACTGGCGTACTACAAAGTGCACTACTTTGACAGCCGCACCATTTTGTAGACACGTCTGAAAGACTCGGACGCTTATAAAAACCCTCGATGCGCTGCTTACAGCTAGTGAGCAAATGATTTGGTACAAAAACCAAATGGTACAAAACACATACCGGTAATAAATACACCCAGGTTTGTAGGGAATAAGAAGGTAGGCCTGAGTGTAGTAAGTTTTCTGAGGGCCATATCTTGAACATAATGAGCAAAACTCAGTGTTTTTGATGAGTGACTCGTCCCACAAATTCAAAACCAATGTAAATATTCAGTATGCGGATAAAGAAAGATGCTGAAGGGGGAACTGAAAGATAACGATCGAGCGAGGAGATATTTTAGACAGCTGGATCGTTGATGTTCTGTGTAACATGGCGGCCATATTGGCGCTCACCTTTCATGCGAAAATGTAAAATGATAAGCAGGCGTCTAAAAATATTCCTAAACGATGCAGGGATTTTTCCAGCAGCAGCACTGGGTTTAAGCACTATAGTGAGAATTTATGTAGAAATATTAATTTTAGTTATGTTGCTTTGAAAGTTTGCTTTGGAGTCATTGATGCTGGCCTGAGCCTTTTTTTCTCAGGAAATACTAGCTAGCTATATTAGTTTGTGATTTTTTTTTTTCTATCCAGTTCAGTTAACCATATGTGTTCTGTGTATATTGAATATATACGGTACACTCACCGGCCACTTTAATAGGAACTTGTTGTTGATTCTAAGCTTCCTGTTCTTGGCTGCAGGACTGGAACCCAATGTGGTCTTCTGCTGTTGCATGCTGAGATGCTTTTCTGTGCGCCACGGTTGTAAAGAGTCGCTCTGAGTTAAGGCCTCTGCATGCTCTTGCGACAAGGCTTTCGCAGATAGCTTTTCGCAGACAGTTGTAATTTATCGTTGAGCGGGGAGTAATAGGCGTGCGCGATGTTATTCACCGGCACAATGCAAGGGGGCGCGAAGTCGCTAGGAGTAGTTGGTGGGTGTGGTTAGTGGAGTGTTTATCCTCCGGTTACTTATAATGACTAGAACTTTTTTTTTTTATAATGACTAGAACTGGAGTCGTATAGATGTACGTACTTCCTCGATCAACCGCTCTTCATGCTGCTCCATCTTCGCTCGTGTTTTTAAAAATGCCGGTCGTGAAAACAAAACAAACCGGGAAAGTAGGGAAGCGGAAGTGCGTGTACAGCGGATGTAGAGTGGACCAATCAGAGCCCTCTTGTCTGCGACGCTGTCTGCGAGGCTTTTGCGGTGGTCACAATTTTTGGGAGGTGCGCGCAGAGCGTCTGCGAAGGTGGGGGGGCTACGCAGACACTGTCTGCGACGCTATCTGCGAGGACTGGGTTGTCAGCATAAATTGGCCTTTAAGCCTAGGTCACAACCGGACGTACGATTTTTGGCGTTTCCCAAATCGCTGCTTTTTTTTTTTTTTTTTTGTTCGTGGAGAAAGACGCACATTGGCCGTAAGTTTGTCTTGCAGCCTGAAAAAAACGTAAGCGCCCGTAGAGTTTGTTTTGACATGACAAAGAACCTCTGCGGCCAGTCAGCGGCCAGTCTACGGCTCGAAAATCAGCACGTCACACGCGCGCCCTCCGTGCGTTTCTTGCATTTTTTGCACGTAGACCGGTGTTCTGTAAAGTTATCCTACCTCTTGGATTTGTCCTACCAAGCCTACTGTGCTTGCGCAGAACACATGACGTCATATCTTGGAATTTGGACTGAGTTTTGTCCTACCGATCAGCTGGGCTGATAGAAAATCGGTGAGTATTTCACGCATTTGTAATGCGTAATGTAGGCATATTTGCAATTCAGAAACGTATAAAATACAGTATTTTATAAACAAACGAAACGATGCCCCGTCATAACTTTGACTGCACAGTGCCCAATGCGTGACAGAATTAGCAAGTTCTCATACAGACCATTTTATTATTCAAAACAAGTCATTACAAATTATTTGACTCGGCCAAAGACTCGACCAATATGCACAAAACATAAAAATCGGCAAATGCATGAAATACTCACCGATTTTCTATCAGCCCAGCTGATCGGTAGGACAAAACTCGGTCCAAATTCCAAGATATGACGTCATGTGTTCTGCGCATGCGCAGTAGGCTTGGTAGGACAAATCCTAAGGGGAAGTCATGGCCTAATGGTTAGAGAAACAGCTTTGGGACCAAAAGGTTGCTGGTTCGATTCCCCAGACTAGCAGGATTGACTTAAGTGCCCTTGAGCAGGGCACCTAACCCCCAACCGCTCCGGCAAGAGTGGTGGCGTACCTTGTGTCTGATTAGCCAAAAAAAAACTGATGATGTGATCATCAGTTCGGGCATTGAACCCGACCAACTCATCTCATCTCATCTCATTATCTGTAGCCGCTTTATCCTTCTACAGGGTCACAGGCAAGCTGGAGCCTATCCCAGCTGACTACGGGCGAAAGGCGGGGTACACCCTGGACAAGTCGCCAGGTCCTCACAGGGCTGACACATAGACACAGACAACCATTCACACTCACATTCACACCTACGCTCAATTTAGAGTCACCAGTTAACCTAACCTGCATGTCTTTGGACTGTGGGGGAAACCGGAGCACCCGGAGGAAACCCACGCGGACACGGGGAGAACATGCAAACTCCGCACAGAAAGGCCCTCGCCAGCCCCGGGGCTCGAACCCAGGACCTTCTTGCTGTGAGGCGACAGCGCTAACCACTACACCACCGTGCCGCCAACCCGACCAGCTGAACTGGACAAATCCAAGAGGTAGGATAACTTTACAGAACACCGGCCGTAGACGCACGTACGGCCGGTTGTAACCTAGGCTTTACTATATCCTTCCTGGCAGCTTGAACCAATCTGTCCATTTTCCTCTGACCTCTTTTTTTTTTTTATCAACAAGGCGTTTGTTTCCACCCACAGAACTGTCGCCTGTTCACTCGATGGTTTGTTTGTTTGTTTTTGTTTTTTGCGCCATCCTGTGTAGAGACTGTTGTTGGGTGTGAAAATCCCAGGAGTTCAGCAGTTTCTGAAAAACTCAAACCAGTCCATCTGGCTCCAACCCATTCCACAGTGAAAGTCACACTGCGCGATCAGAGTTTTTCCCATTCTGATGTTTGAAGTAAACATTAACTGAAGCTCTTGATTTGTATCGGCATGATTTGATGCATTGTGCTGCTGTCAAGGGGTTGGCTGATTGAGATAACTGCGAAAAGTGGCCGATGAGTGTATTCACTGTTGGAGCCAGATTAAATTTACAAGGTAATTACAAGTAATTTATTTTTTTGGACTCGGATGGTAAGATAAGCCAGATTGCTTATCTGGGCTGCCAGTTTATTTTATTCGTCGTTGCTCAGCAGTAACTTGACTAGGCTGCTGATGCAGCAGTTTATTTTGCAGCATATTTTCCCTCAAGTCCACCAACCGGGGCTGAGTCTCCCAAAAGAATCGCAAGACCAAGATTATTCATAAATAGTTAAGTGCGCATCATAATGAACTTCGTAGTTAAGATGATCTCAGGCTTGTGATGCATTTGGGAAACTCGGTCACGAGAAAGAAAAATTATATCTGACTGACTTTTTTTTTCCAAAAATAATTTTGATTTGAAAGCGTAACAGTGGGTTTATATGTTTTTATGGTGATCTGACAAACACGCACTTGCACGTCTTCAGCTAAAGCAAACATACCAGCTGGCCATCGGAATCGGAAAGGAGCAGAATTGGTTTGTTCTGATGGGCGGCACGGTGGTGTAGTGGTTAGCGCTGTCGCCTCACAGCAAGAAGGTTCCGGGTTCGAACCCAGCGGCCGGCGAGGGCCTTTCTGTGTGGAGTTTGCATGTTGTCTGCGTGGGTTTCCTCCGGGTGCTCCGGTTTCCCCTAAAGACATTCAGTTAGGTTAACGTAGGGCTGAAGTGCCCTTGAGCAAGGTACTTAACCCCTGACTGCTCCCCGGGCGCTCTAGTGTGGCTGCCCGCTGCTCTGGGTGTGTGCGCGTGCGTGTGTTCACTGCTTCAGATGGGTTAAATGCAGAGGATGAATTTCAGTGTGCTTGAAGTGTGCATGTGACAAATAAAGGTTTCTTCTTTTAAAAATTGCAAACACGGAGTGCTGTGTTAACTAATGCCTCTTTTCCACCAAAGCAGTTCCAGGGCTGGTTCGGGGCCAGTGCTTAGTTTGGAACCGGGTTTTCTGTTTCCACTGACAAAGAACTGGCTCTGGAGCCAGAAAAACCGGTTCCAGGCTAGCACCAACTCTCTGCTGGGCCAGAGGAAAGAACCGCTTACGTCAGCAGGGGGCGGAGTTGTTAAAACCAACAATAATCGCAAGACCGCGAAAGGTCACCATTTTTAAGCGCCGAGAAGCTGTACAAACGTGAAGTCATCCATTATTGTTGTTGTTGCTGCTTCTTCTTCTCCGTGTTGTTGTTGCTTCGATATTCGCGCCAAGGTTTATGCAAACGCAGCGACGTAACTGACGTAAACAGCGACGTAATGACGTGGCTCCCCTTAGCACCGTGAGCTATGGAAAAGCAAACTGGTTCTCAGCTGGCTCGCAAGTTGAACGAGTTGTGAACCAGCACCAGCCCCGAACCAGCCCTGGAACTGATTTGGTGGAAAAGGGGTATAAGTGACATAACCGAACAAAATAGAGAATGTGGCTGTCAAGCTACCAGTAGCACATGACGCGAAAGATACAGTCAGACTTGAATGTGAGAAGAGAAACTCTGTCCAGCTTGTGTGTTTTTAAACGGTCTGTTATTTTTGATAAAGATTATGATAGGATGATGCAGGTCGTGCACAGCTCAGCGTTATTGTAGATATCGCAGACATTTCAGAAGGAAAAGTGTGTGTGTTAGTGTTAATGTACTATGCACACTGCTGTTAGCTCTCCCATCACCACACTGACCTCATCATCATCAATACTTTATGATGGGAACACTGACGATGAGATCATACCTGTAGAGGAAACCCCACTCCTCTCTTCTGTCTAATCCTCTCTCTCTCTGTGTGTGAGAGAGACAGTATGAGTCATCTCACACTTCTCCCCTGATGCCGCCTGTCACACTGAGCCTCCAGTCAGGCTGTGTGTGCTTTTTGTGTTTGTGTATTTTGTGATTGTTGTTGGTGAAATATACGGCACACGTCTGTGTGCGCATGTGCAACCTGGTGCTTTGTGTTTTGTGTATGTGTGCCAGTGTAAAGTAGCTGCTGCATCGCGGCCATGTTGTGTGATGTGCCGTGTAGCACTGAGCTCATGAGAGGGAACCACAGAAGGGGTGGAGGACGTGTGAATGCGTGCGTATTTGGATGCGTGGGTGGGTGGGTGTGTGTCTGCATGTTTGCATCTGCAGGTACCTGTATTCGGTATTCATTTATGTGCATCTTGTGTGTTTCTGCATGCCTGTATGGAGATTGCGTGTGTGTGTGTGTGTGTGTGTGTGTGTGTGTCCGTCCGGAGGAAGGATAAGGCTTTCCTTTCCGTAGTATCTGACATTCAGACTGTTTCCTACTAAGGAAAGCCTTATCCTTCCTCCGGACACACACACACACATGCACTTTCTTTCTCTGACAAATTCTGTGACAGCCTTTTTTTTTTTTCTTTTCCCACGTTTTGTATGAATTACGGTATATCCACCGTATTCCTGTAGCTAATGCTGGAGAAATCATGGGTGAAACTTGTAATAAAAGTGACTGTAACGGCTGGATGGAGTGTGTTTTGCAGTACTTTTGCTAAATTACTATTGTTTACCTTTTTTTTTTTTTTTCCCTCATTAGTTTTAAATACAGTCGTAGTAGAACTGTATGGATTGTGAAAATGTCATTACAGAGTTCTGAGAGCACTTGAACTGTTCACGGCTGTACTAACAGCAGCTCACGCTAAGCTAAAATTTGTTCTTAATGACTTGCCTGGTTGAATAAAATTTAAATAAAAAAAGCAGTGGCTGAAACAGGAACGCTATAAGCACATTAATAGCAACTTATGCCGCTTTTCCACTACAAACGCGGCTGAGTCGTGCCGTGCTGAGTCGAGCTGAGTCGGGCTGAGCGGGGCTGTTGGAGTTGCATTTCGACTACAACCGCGCTGAACCGTGCTGGCTGGAAGTGGGTGGACACATTGGGTGGAGTTAGCGAAAGTGGGTGGACGTCACGTGATGTCGTTAAGCAGCGCAAACAGTGACATCAGTGACAGTGGCGGAACAAGTCAGAGCCGGGCCGGGGGCGGGGCAAATGACCGGGCCCTTTATTAAAGCTTATCATAACATCATTTTAGGCTACAAAATGTCCGCAACTGCGGTGTTTACCAATTTCAACACTACCGGGTGCAACTATGTTATTTAGTACATCAAGTCCTTCAAACGAACATGTAACTCAGAAACAAAAAACATTAGGATACTGTACATGGCTCATAATAAAACATCAATAGCCTATACTGCGCACATTATTTGAAGGGCATACGAATGAGCGCTCAGAGGTTGCAACGGTGACAGGAAGAGTCAGAAGTAAAAGGAGGGCGGTGCAAACCTCACTGAATGCACTGTGTTTACCAATTTCAACACTCCGGGGTGCAACTATGTTATTTTGTACATGAAGTCCTTCAAACGAACATGTAACTCAGAAACAAAAAAACATTAGGCGACATACTGTACATGGCTCATAATAAAACATCAATAGCCTACTGCGCGCATTATTTGAAGGGCATACGGCGAGCCTTGCGCTCCGCGAACTCGTCCACGATGCTCTGTATGTCACTGATTCAGTGAGCTTTTAAGCGGTAGTCTCACGACCCGAATAGTAAACAATAAACATGGAGGACATGGAGTCGTTAGTGTTGCTGGTCTTGGTGCTGTGGCTTGTTGTCACCGACAACGCGGACAGATACTGGCAAGAGCGTATAGATGAGGCGAGGCGCATAAGGCTTCAGAAATTCTCGTAATTCATAATTATTCTTCTTCCGGGTTTGCGGTGTTTACAGATCCCAGCGCGCTCGCGGGGCGTGTGTGGGCATGTGAGGACACTCCTCCTCACCAATCAGTGCACAGGGGAGTGTCTGCTCACGCCCCCAACCTCAGTCGGCACGGTTTGGCTCGCTTCAGCCCCACTCCAAAACGGTGCGAGTTTTAGGGGCTAAGCAGGGCTGAAACGAGCTGAGTCGTGCTGGTTTTTGGTAGTCGAAACGCGAGCCGTGTCGGGCTGAAGTGAGCTGAAGCGAGCTGAAGTGAGCTGAAAAAGGGTAGTGGAAAAGGGCCTTTACACTACCGTTCAAAAGTTTGGGGTCACCCAGACAATTTTGTGTTTTCTATGAAAAGTCACACGTTTATTTACCACCATAAGTTGTAAAATGAATAGAAACTATAGTCGAGACATTTTTCTGGCCATTTTGAGCATTTAATCGACCCCACAAATGTGATGCTCCAGAAACTCAATCTGCTCAAAGGAAGGTCAGTTTTATAGCTTCTCTAAAGAGCTCAACTGTTTTCAGCTGTGCTAACATGATTGTACAAGGGTTTTCTAATCATCCATTAGCCTTCTGAGGCAATGAGCAAACACATTGTACCATTAGAATAGCCTGGCAAGCCAGACTAAATGTGAATATTTAGTCTGGCTTCAATCCGTAGACATTTCCGAAGCGGGTAGGAGGAACAAACCGCTGTCTTTCAAACTGTCTCTGTGCGTATAGGCCAACGCTCTGACCAATCAGCGCAACAGTGACTGTGACGTAGTCAGAGCGACAGAAAGCAGTGGGGGAGGCCTTGAAATAAATAATTTTTCAAAATGCGTATTAATTAATAAACAGGTTCTAGATATTAAGAAGTTTGGACATAATGACCACAAGTTTGGAGTCTGTACCACATACTTAACATACACTTTTTTTTCCCCAAGTGTTTTTCAAGGGTTTGCTTAAACTGTTTGAGAGTTTTTATTTTTATTTAGTGTTGTTGGTGAAATAATTTCCCTCAAATTTAAAATAACGGGAAAATAAATAACAATCAAAAAGTAATGTTTCAAAGCTGTTTATTAATTCTTCGTACTGCACAAACTAGCCCATCCTTTTGGCTACGAGCGGAGCCAGCTGGTAGATCAGACTTTTGCCATAGCCGGTCAGCAAAACAGCGAAAACGTCCTTCTTGAAAAGGAATGAGCGGAGAGCCTCTTCCTGCTCATGTTTCAACGAAAACTCCAAGTCTAATTCTTCTAAAACTGATTCCAAAGCGAAGTCAAACGCGCGCTGTTCACTAGCCGTAGCCATCTTTCCTGCTGTGCTTTCTCCAGCGTCGCGCAGCTTTGTCGTCACTCCTGCAAAAGCCCGCCCAAAGAATCCAAACAAAAACCTTGCGTTGTGATTGGCGGGCACGATTTGATGCCCGGGGTGTTTTGTTGATATGGTGCGAGGCTAGACCCACTCGTAGGCAAAAATATTTTTGGCCGCTAGGCGGGTGGGTCTAGTTTACTAGGCTACCATTAGAGCACTGGAGTGATAGTTGCTGGAAATGGGCCTCTATACACCTATGGAGATATTGCACCAAAAACCAGACATTTGCAGCTAGAATAGTCATTTACCACATTAGCAATGTATAGAGTGTATTTCTGATTAGTTTAAAGTGATCTTCATTGAAAAGAACAGTGCTTTTCTTTCAAAAATAAGGACATTTCAAAGTGACCCCAAACTTTTGAACGGTAGTGTATATCAGCGATGGGACAGTTTTCGTCGTCTATAAAAACAGGACGAATGTGGCTGAAGGATCTAAACTGTTTTGCTGGGTTTCATGTGATGTCACATCCACCTCATTAGTTATTCAGAACTTTAGCTGGTGGTCTACCAAAGCTCAGTTGACAAAGCGTTTGTATGGAGAAGCTGCATTGCTCGCATGAAAAATGCCTTACGCTTGCGTTGTTTTAGGTTGTTCGACTTGATCAAACTGTGAAACTGGTAAAAGTTTCTTCAGGGTTCCCCGTGAACTAATAAAAAAAAGGTGAACGAACACAGGATTTCACAAAAAGACATCGAGAAAGGTGGCTTTCAAACCTCTCAGTGAAATCGAAGGGAGCCGAGTCGAAGCATGCTCGAGTTTGCAGTGATCACTTGGTGAAAGGTTTGCATCTCCCTCTCAGCTATGTCCTTAGTGTTTTCCAAGTACTTTTCTTGCTACGTGTCGTTATTTTACGGTACTTTTTTTTAGTCATGAAGCGCTAAAGTCCCCAGCTGTTTCTTTGTTTACTCCTCACAAAGTCTATATGCTTGACTTTGGTCGTGACAAAATTCTTCCCCAGCCGTACAGTTACAATGCGCCGTGATCACTTCTCTGTCTTGTTTAACTAATGGCCCTTTTCCACTACCCTTTTTCAGCTCACTTCAGCCCGACACGGCTCGCGTTTCGACTACCAAAAAACAGCACGACTCAGCTCGCTTCAGCCCTGCTTAGCCCCTAAAACTCGCACGGTTTTGGAGTGGGGCTGAAGCGAGCCAAACCGTGCCGAGTGAGGCTGGGGGCGTGAGCAGACACTCCCCTGTGCACTGATTGGTGAGGAGTGTCCTCACATGCCCACACACGCCCCGCGAGCACGCTGGGATCTGTAAACACCGTAAACCCGGAAGAAGGAGAATTATGAGAATTTCTGAAGCCTTATGCGCCTCGCCTCATCTATACGCTCTTGCCAGTATCTGTTGGCGTTGTCGGTGACAACAAGCCACAGTACCAAGACCAGCAACACTAACGACTCCATGTTTATTATTTACTATCCGGGTCGTGAGACTACCGCTTAAAAGGTCACTGATGTCACTGTTTGCGCTGCTTAACGACATCACGTGACGTCCACCCACTTTCGCTAACTCCACCCAATGTGTCCACCCACTTCCAGCCAGCACGGTTCAGCGCGGTTGTAGTCGAAATGCAACTCCAACAGCCCCGTTCAGCTCGACTCAGCACGGCACGGCTCAGCCCGACTCAGCCGCGTTTGTAGTGGAAAAGCGGCATAAGATCCAGGTCTTTAAAGGGGTTTCTGATTAGGGATCGACCGATATGGTTTTTTTTTTTTCAGGGCCGATACCGATTATTATGGAATTGGGATGCCGATAACCGATATGTGCAACCGATAAATGTAAACATTATAATTCACATGAAATTAAACATAGCACACACTGACACAGACCTTCATATCCATGAAATGTATGTTTAATTGTAAAATTGAACATGAAATTTTGTGCAGGGAGATGCCAGCAGCATTTGTACAATAAAGTCAAACATTAGTTAGAATAAAATGAGAAATAAAATAATAAAATAAATATTCACCAATAAAAAAATAAATCACTCCCTACTATATTACAGCTCACCATTTTCAGTGGAAAATAAATGAAAATACACTCTGGATTTTTTTTTTACACTAAGAACTAAGTAAGACTTACCAACTTCAAGTAGTTTTTAAATAACAAATCAAGTGTAGGGAGCTGCCTGCAGCATTTTTTAAAAAGTCAAATCAAACATAAAGTAGGCTATCACTCCCTATTATGTAACAACTTAACAAGTAACCATCTACATTCTAATGCTTTTAATGCCCAAGCCTAATATTCCCAATTTAGGAGGATTATATTGTAGTGAAGGAAGCACAGTTGCTCTGCATGTTAAAAGCTCTGGTTAAAAGGAGCGGCTGCTCCTGTAAGAGTATATCGCTTTCCGAATCAGAAGCGCTAGCGAGGAGAATCACTTGCGCAAGAATTACAAATACTAGTGGAGTACGTTACAGCGCAATGTGAAGTAGCATAAGAACATTTAAGTCAAGAGTTTAATTGATGTATTTCGTTCATTAGCGTTTATCCAAGCAAGTGTGCATCCACGACACAATTAATTACTGAGCCCACAACAAGCGTCCTGACAAACTCCCTACAGTATTACACAGCCGACTAGCACCATATCACACCTGGCTTGTTTAAATGTTCAAATAGCGCTTTATAAAGTTACCGAACATATACAAGTGCAATGCGCTTTTTGAGCACGAGTCACGTCATGAAGTTTACTCATCACCATAACAAATAGCCAGTAGGCTTGCGCTAGCCTACAGAGCACAAACACTACGTTTTATTTCGTCTTCCCTTGACCACCTCTCTGTATGGCTGTCATTCTACTGTTCGAGTAGAACTACTGACACATTCACAACGTTTCCAGACGGGGATTTAAAAATGACTGCAGCCTACGTTATGCTGGGGACTGCTTACTATGGACAACATTACATGTAGTTTCAGCGAGACTAGTTGGTTGTAGGCTAATTCAAGTGCTTCCTTCCGTAAGCTAAGTTTGCCTGGCTACACAGATGCAAATGGATAGTTTTAACGAGTAGTAGATGAAGAATGTAAACATATAATGATGTTGTGCTTTTGCAACTTGTGTGTTTGTGACTTATTGCGGCAAAAGCAGCGTGTCCTTACCTTGAAGTGGGATCTGCTTCTGCCCGAGTGCCCATACGGCCGCCTTGAAACAGTTCACAGCGTTTAGCTACGCATGTTGATTGGCTGTATCCCTTGTGCCGCTTCTGCCCGAGTGCCCGTACGGCCGCCTTGAAACAGTTCACAGCGGTTAGCTACGCGTGTCGATTGGCTATATCTCTTGTGCCAAACAAATCAGATGTTGTGGTGGGCAGGACCGTGTTCTTGAACTCAGAGGCGAGTGCAGGAAAGGACGTGCAGTGACAGTCGCGTTAGGAACGAAATGGCTGCAAAAAGGCATGTTATCGGCATATCGGTGGAAATTATGGCCGATACCGATAACCCTAAAAATGCAGAATATCGGCCCGATATATCGGCCAGGCCGATTATCAGTCGACCCCTATTTCTGATGATCTTTGTGAATGATTTAGCTGAGAGATAAGAGCCAACACAAGTGAGAATCAAGCTAACTGTTTGTTTACACTTCAACTTGCAGCGCTTCGTTGTAAAGACGTGAACGAAAAGCTTAAAAAAAAAAACATACTTACACGGCAAAAACAATACAGGATTCATTGGCGACTTGAATACCGAGGTCCTTTACCCAGCCACATACAAAAAAGTTGTAAGCCTCCATACTCTTCCACGCTTTCATCTGTTTTGCGGTGTAGAAGGACGTCTGCAACACCAGATAGTTCGAGATGTCGGGGAACTCGACTGAAGGGTAGTTTTTGAGATCGTATGACAAATCCTTCTTTCCCAGACTGTAGGGGTCGATTCCATTGCACATAGCAATCTTCTGAATATATCTAAAGCGAGCAGTGGCTTCTAGATTGAGTGTACTCTGATAAGTTATCACTAGTTGTTTGCGCTACTGTAGCTGTTTAGACCACCAGCTATTTCACTTCCAGTAAAACCGCTAAGAAAAGCCACATGACTGAAATCCAGCGATGGGTGATCATTGGCTTAGTTGCCATGGCAATACTACGAGATGTCACCAGAAGGGGGTGACGAGTCCTCTGGAGGGTAAAAGTGATGCTTCTGGAGAAAATACCTGTATGTACAGAGTGAATTCCTTTGTTTTACATATTTAAACACACATTTAATGTCTTTTGCTTAAGGGTTTTATTTGCAGTTCATCTAAAGAAGTATTTTTACTAGTGCTGTCAAAAATGTCGCGTTATTAACGCGTTAACTTGACTCAATTTTAACGGCGATAATTTTTTTTTATCGCGAGATTAACGCCCTGTGACATGATGTAGGTTTTTCATAAGCTTTTGAAACTGCCAGGAACTTGGAACAGAAAACCGATAGCAGCTAGACTGTAATGCCATGCCCCGCACAGCCAGAGTCCTCTGCCCTCCTCCCCCCAAAGGACCAGCGCGGGCAGGGCGCGCTAGTAGAGATGGGATTTATGGCTCTTTGATGGGATCCGCATCTTTGTGATCCGTTCTTTGAAAAGAGCCGTTCAAAAGACTGGCTCATTTGGGTCTTTTTAAATATTTATTCAGTTTTAAGAAGACAGCGTCTAAAGAGCCAGATCCCTCTGAACTGTAAACTCAATGCTATCCCAGAAATCCTTCCTGTAATATGCAAATTTGGCCGCCTCTGATTGGACAGCGTGACGCGTCAACAGGCAGAAAGTGTAAAAGTACAAAATGTGTTAAGTGAGCTGAAACAGTAAAGATCAGATTCAATGCAATATTTATCAACGAACAACTTAAAGTTAATATAATAGTGTACTTTATATTATAATCAAGCATGTCAAGCCTACCGTCACTGTGAGTTGTAGACTAACTCAAGCAGTAGATCACTTCACTCCTGGTTCTTTTGCTAGCACCGGTGCTCGGCTTAGGTTCACTTTGGAGTGGCTGTGTCAAGACGTGTTATGCTTTGCAATAAAAAAACATTGGTACAAAGCAAGCCCATTCACTTTTTTATGCTGATAAGAGAATTACAATGGTTTTTCATGTGACAAAAACGTGCGATTAAATTGCGATTAATCGCGAGTTAACTATGACAGTCGCGACATTAATCGCGATTAAATATTTTAATCGCTTGACAGCACTAATTTTTACATTGTGCTAGTATTTCCTTTACCGATAATGTAAATGTACATAGTGTGTGTGTGTATACGGCATACTGATAACATTTATGTTCGTTTTAAATGTCAGAAGCAACAGATTAAATGTAGTGACACGTTACAGTAGGTTATCTGAGGTCACGTCTTCACACCTTCCTCTCGTTCCTCAGGAAATGAAGACGGGGAGATGATCCAGTCGGAGCTTTTGAAATGATTGCGCTTTTACATTATTTACTTTCATTGACGCCAGATGATTAATATCTTGAGCAGAGCCACTGGCTTCATCAGTGTCAAGTGGATAACAAGTAACTGGAAGTCGCACCCATAGTCTATGCTAGGAATCGTGGGAGGCAGGAATAAGGTGGATTAATTTTTTTTCTCTGTTATAGTTTTATCATATTTGTAATGTGAAAAATTATATTTGTGTGTATAGAAAGGGAAATTGTGTGTGTGTTGAGGAGTGGTCAGTGGGCTGTAGATGCACACAAATGAAGCAGCATGCCAGTAATTAGCCACATTGCTTTCTGCAGACAAACAGTACTGTGTGTGTGTGTGTGTGTGTGTGTGTGTGTGTGTGTGTGTGGTCCCAGTAGAGATCAAGTGCATCACTCCAACATGGCATCAGTCTCCCTTTACCCTGGACACAACTCATTATCTATTGTGCACCCTCCATTAACACACACACACACACACACTCTAATTATGATATCTTGTTACACATATTGATCTGCACCATCTGGTTTGCGCTCTTGTCATACGACTCGTCCACCAATATGCACAGAAACACACCACTGTTCCATTCCGTTCCTCTCCCAGCCTCTTCAGATACTCTGAATATTTCAGACTCCGTATTTCCACATTATAGTTTGCTTTATTGCCTGAGGCTCTTGTTCAAATGTGACTTCAATACCCTGGTGGTAAGTGTTTGTAATATCGTTTCCCTCTTTTACATCAGGTATTACAAATGATATTACAGGGCCTGATTGAGAACCATTTTAAAGGTCCCATGGCATGAAATTTTCACTTTCTGAGGTTTTTTAACGTTAAAATGAGTTCCTCTGACCTTCTTAAGTCACCCCGGTGGCTAGAAATTTCATAATGTGTAAACCAAACTATGCCCAACATTTGAGAATGATGCGTCAAAACGGTGCGTTGATAAACTCTTCCCTTTACTACGTCAGCAAGGGAGATGATCCCCACGCCCCCCCTCTGGATTCCCACCCACTGTATGGATTGCCCTGCCCAGTTGTAGTGAGGAGACCATAGAGGGAGGACACAACAACATGGCATCACCTAAGCGAGCGAAACATGGAAATTGCGCTGTACATGGATGTGACAACACAGAAAAGAGTCTGTTTTTACTGCCGACGGGAGAGCCCCTGAAGACGCAGTGGCTTAATTTTATTTACTTCAATAATACGCCGTCGAGTCTACCTAAGACGGTGTATGTTTGTCGGAAGCATTTTCCTGATGAATGTTTCCACAACTTGGGACAGTACAGGGCAGGTTTTGCACATCAACAGTCACTGAAGCCTGGGTCCGTACCAAGCATCCCTGCCGCATCAGCCACAAACACCGAACAAGTAAGTGTATAACTGATCGTTTTGCCATGTTTTAAAATCGGTGCCACGTTAACCTAGCAAAATGGCTACATTAGCTGTGCAGCTAACCGCTTCCTGCAGTTAGCCAGGTACTCTGCGCTACAAAACTAAAGAGCATGCAGCATACTCCGTTAAACTGAGTTTAGTCTGGAAATTGACTGTAACTTATGAGCTTATGTTTGACTATTGCTCCGCAATGCATGTCTTCTGTTGGATAAGCGATATGTTGCTGTAGTTGCTGCTTCTATCCTCTTTGGTTACGGAGTGCGTGTTCAAGCCTAGGGTATTATACGTTCGTAAACTACCACTCCGAACACTCTCACTCTCTGTTCTCTGTGTCACGTTGAGTTTACGAAAGGAGTCCGAGGGAGAACGGGGTTTTGTCTTAGCAGCGTGGCTACAGGCGCTGATAGCAGCGAGTATGTGTGCGCGCAGCTTGGTCAAGCCCCTCCCCCTCCCCCCATGGCCCGCCCCCACCCTCTACCCTTCCCCGCCTCCTGCTTCTCATTAGCAAAACGACGCACTGGGAAAAGCGCTGAAATGGGGCTTTCTCCCAGGAGGCTATAT